>NC_137470.1:105809717-106085197 GCF_964235325.1 Thermobia domestica
CTCATTTACTGACCAATCATCACACAGAGAAAGAACTTCAACTTTGCATTCAGGTAATACCGAAGACGTAGCTTGTAATGGATAGTAGATTAGACGAGAAATAAGTTGAAAATTCACTTCAGAAAAGGAAACGAAATATGATTGTTGTGTAAATCAATGGTCTTTTGTTTTGTTTTATATTTGTTTGTTTATTGTATATTTATTTATTTTGTATGGCAATATTTTAGCTAGTCAGACAAAATAAGTCATTCGTTTTCTAGCGATTGTTGTCGATGGTTCATGTTTGTAAGATTTATAATCGGTATTGATCGGGAACTCGATTCAGTTACACCTCTTTATAAACAAGTTACCTGTTTTCATATTTTGTTCATGGTACAAACAGTGTGTTGGGAACAGTCATATTATGTCTCTTTGATATTTTCTATCATTGCTGCTGTTCTTTTAAAGTTGTATTTATTTAAAAATACTGTTTAGCGTTTGCGCAACATGTAGGCCACATTTCATGATAATTTTGAGCTCGTGTAACACCAATCTGTTATAATTTTATTTGTATTTCTTTACATTACATAGGTCCATAGGTTCCTCATGTACTTTGGGTTAAAATAAATGATTACACTGACTAGGAAATTAATAATTACATGGCAAGTTTTTAAAATTCAGAGAGATTGCTGGATGCTTATCCCAACACTATTCATGAACTGACAAATCGCAACTCTTAAAAAAAATGTAATAAATTTAGAAAACATGAGCCATGGCAACAATTGCAAAGTGGCAATTGGAATCTTAAAACATGCGGTGAAAATTAGGAGTGTTGCCAATTTGAAGGATCGAATAATGGATGTTTCATGCTCATTAGAAGAGTCATAAATTCA
Organism: Thermobia domestica; assembly: GCF_964235325.1. Lineage (NCBI taxonomy): Eukaryota > Metazoa > Arthropoda > Insecta > Zygentoma > Lepismatidae > Thermobia > Thermobia domestica. The sequence goes on from NC_137470.1 coordinate 105,810,590, forward strand.
TACTAGTTAACTATAGAACAAAAATAAGCATACCATTGGCTTTTGGGGAAAATTTACTATTAAAATTAGGTGCCACATGCTATGGTTTTCATTTTTCAAAACTTCACTTTAATTCAAAATAGTGAATTTCAAGATGGCTGCCGACAATGATACCCTTATCGTATCACCTCCCTCTAGCCATAGTATGTATTACCGAAACCTTTATCCACTTATTATCATTAATACGCGCTTTAGAAGCGGAGGTAAAGGACTTACGCATATAGTAAGTATAAACAATTAATATACCTGTAACTTTTCCCCAAATGGGCGCATCTTAAAACTAACTTCACCATTGTCTTTCTGGTTAAATTCTAGCCCGAAATTATGTATCGTATTACCCTATTCCCATTTAAAAAACTTGACCTTAATTCAAAATGACGGATTTCAAGATGGCTGCCGTCAAGGTCATATGTACCATACGACTTCCCCCTATGACCTATACGTATCTACATGGTTGTTTATTCATTAACACTCCGTTTACAAAGGGTAGTAGGGGACTTCTGCAGTAATCTCTATTAACCACATCACAACCTTTAAAAATTAATAAATAATAGAAAACATGCACCATGGCATAAATTTCTTTCATCACAAGTAATGAATACATGTCCTCTATCAGCAATAAAAATTTCATTGTAATCGGAGCCGGACAATTGGGTGATGTCCCTTGTAAGCTAAGGTAAGGAGTGTGTTCCTAGTTTGATGGAAATTTCCCTAATCTAGCTAAAGTTCGTAGGGAAATTTAGTGAAAACGGAAAAAGGAAATTCAGGGAAATTCACGCGTTAACAGATTCACCAATATAAACGCTTAAATTTTTCATTGTTTTTCAGGAATCGAGCAAAACAATAGCAATAGTTTTTGTATGTTTCGTGTGTGTGTGTTCAACGGATCATAATTTGCGCCAATTATGGAAATTATTGCTAGGTGGGTGTATTTGTATATATCTTTTTGTTAAAAAAGTGACGGGAAAAAGTAAGAAGACACAAGCAAAAAGCAAATAAATGAAACAAATGTGATTGCCACTTCCTTTCATATAGCTAAATTAATCTTATCGCATAACTTGTCATTGGAATGGGACTCTCAAGAAACTAGGAAAAAATGTATACGAAAAGGGAAACTTTTGTATTAGACGAGGGAAATTTTCTTCAGAAAACCTACCAACACTGAGTTGAAGTCTGAGAGCTAAGCTGATCGCAGCTCTAAGAAGAAATTTCAATAAAAAAAAATATGTGATAAAGAGAAACGTCCGGCCTTGTAGGACGAACTAAACACCAACTATATAAAGGACGAAGATTAGAGACTATGAAAAAAATTAAACAATATATTTCTGAGAGTAAGACACTACTATTACATGAAACTAATGACTACTACATATGATTTTACAACACGAAACTCAACTATAAATAAAGCCACACATTTGCTGAGATAGAATTAAGATTTGAGGAGGTAAAAAATGCTTAAGATTTGAATAGAGTTCTTTCTCAGGTTTCACCTTAAACGGTTGGTTCTCGCCTCATATAGCCACGGTACTGAAAAGAAACACAATTTCCAATCAAATAACCAAGATACTTCATATGTATATTTACTGTATATATAGTTTTGAGTTGTTTAGGTTACAACTAAGATGTAGATTCCAAAGATCCCCATCTCAAGTTGATCACTTGATGCATTACCTACTTATGGTCTGGGAGAAATACTTTAATATGATGAATAAAGTGTTCCTGAAAATCAAGAAACATAAGCAATTCTAAGCATGATAAACATTTATAAACGTTTTTGTTCCTCTGGATAGTGTTAAAAATAATGATGTTTATGTATTTTAATAGTAATGTTTCCCATATTCTTCATAAATCCATTAGTGTCTGACAAAAATTATACAAAAAGAGAGTTTGATATTCAAAGTATTATAGAAAAGTTTGCATTTATATTCAATCCTATTTAAGCAAACCATAAAGTCATAACACGTTACACACGAAATTTGGGACATTCTAAAAGATCCAGTCAAATTTAGGACAATTAAAAGAAATGGGAAACTTGCAGGAATACTTGACATAGTGTGATTCCTTGACTGAAATAGAAAAAAGAAGAAAAACGTTCAAGATACGTAAAATCACGTTTCGTGTTTTCTATTAACAATGGGTCTTAATTCATTTTGTTCATCGCTAAACTTTAGGAGAATAAAACAAGTTCACAAAGATTATATTTATTTGCATAAAATAAAGATTAATAAAAGATTCTTTTATACGTGCAAAGTTTGTAGAGAAATACAAAATAGAAACAAAAATAAAAATTCCTCAACGGTAAATGAAAAATGAAATCTTTCAGTTTTATGTTCCATGCTGCAGAAAGTTAAAGAAAACCGATGATTAATGAAAGTGATTATGAATGGTAATGATGAAATAAAACTGGAAAAGGAACATGAAAATCAGCAGATACGATATTGTGCACCAGACACGCAGATGATAGGGATCGAACCTGGTGCTCTTGCACCAGAAATGAGCATCCTACCACGGTGTCTTCCACTTGCGACATTCCTATTAGCGACAGGAACTGTTAACTTTCCTATGAGCGACCGATTCGATCTGTTAACTGCTCTATGAGTCACCGATTCGTTCATTCTAAGATAATGGAAGAAGATAAGGTTTTCCCTTCTTCAACTTGTTTCATGCTACTGTGATTCAGAACCTAACAAAATGTACTACGAAAAATTTCGCTCTACCTGAATTTAATACGTGAGAATGCTCTCATTACATTAACAATCTTTTATACGTTTTTCCTAATATTATATTTTTGAATTAATTTCTATGAATACATTGATTCTATCAAAGGGAAAACTAACTAAATACATTTCGAGTAGCTCCGCCCTTGACTATGATTCTAATGTAATTAAAAATGTCATGTTAAAATGATACGGAGCATAAGTTTAGATTGAATATGTTTATGGCATAAGAAATCAGAAAGAGGTAGGGGAGCCCGAAGAAAATTTTCTATGGAGGGGCATCTCTATGGTTGCTGTATCACGTCTGGTATATCTGGTATTTAATATACTTGGTTTGCTATATTACGTATACATTTTTGTGAGCCAGGGGGGCGACCCCTGTCTTCCCATCGGGTGCCCATGGAAAAAAGGTGTTCACCACTTGAGGATATCAAAAAAATCTAAAATACGGTGTATTTGAAGAAATTATTACACAAGTTACAAATCTCTCGCAGGACTTAACAGTTCGTCTAGTTATAAGGGATTATTTCAGATTGCTACACGACAAGCTTTTATGTATAAGTCAAAACAAGGGAGGGAAAGGCAAATTAAGCAATTAGTTTACGTTTTAGTAGCTTACAATAGAGGGGAAGGTAGTTTAAAGAGTTTGTTTACCTTTTCGATTGTTTAGAGTGAACTGCATTGTAATTGGTGGGATTGGTTGAGAATAGCCAACAGATGTAAGGGATCTCAAAAGCTGTCTTTTATCATTGCCATTTTTTTTCATTTTATTCATAGAGTCTTAGGAAATCTAAAAAGTAGATAGTTGGCGAAACTGTTACACGTTTAAGTTTTTCAAAATAAAATATATTACTGTGCTGTGTGTGATTAGATGTGAATTAAATTAAATACAGAAAACAGAGGTTTTGAAGAAAGGGGATATTACAACTGGATTTTCAATAATTACATAGGAATATACTTTTCATGGAAATATCCTTGCTGTCTCGTTAAGTTATTTGATATGTTTTATGTCAAATCTAACTCAAAATTAAAATAAGTTTTATTTACACTCACAGTAGAGGAAAAATATATTTGACGAACAGTATCACTGGCACGTACATATTTCATACCAAGGTTGTTCGGCAGCTAATAACGCCAGAGGCAAACATATTTTACGAGATGGAATCATATCATGTTCCATCATCTCAATGTAAATGAATCGGTCGCTCATAGGACAGATAACAGTTCCTGTCGCTAATAGGACTGTCGCTTCTGGGACTAATTCTCCTACCACTGGTACACCCTGTTCCCATTCTTCAATTGTTTTAATATTGCGATATTAGAAGCGAGTACTGAACATGACTTGTACGATATTTTCAAACATACTTGCATATGTGATAATTATTCCTTTTGTTTTATTTTCAAATCATAATTATATGCAATAGGCTTATGTGTACTATCGTATGAGTGACCGTGGTGTAAAGTCAACTTGCATGAACATTATAGGTGTTGACCTAGATCAGTCATATTCTTCTAAAATATGTTCTGTTCATGTGACTCACAACGAGAAGAAGAGAACAACCTAAACAACATGTAGGAGGAAAACGTAAAAGTATTTTCTCCTATACTTCAAAGTAAGAAAAGCAAGAAATACAGCACATCTTGCTTTTTTTTTTTCAAAACTGTTGGATAACCTGTCTGAACATTCGAAATAAATATATCATTGCCCCGAGTCACTGTATTGGAGAAATTGATTTTCTGTGTTGCTGTTGTGACGTAGCTAGAAAATTGACCAAAAGCTTTATTTTTTGCAATTTTTCTTCTCTTTTACAAAACAACAGAACATCACGAGCCAAAATACTAATAAGGTAGTTTTTATGTCGGCATCTGATAAAGAAGATCGTCGGATCAACAAAAGTCACACCAGCTTCAAATGTACTTCTTAACTTATGTGGTGATTATCCATTGAGGTGAGCTTTAGTTATAAGCAAGCACAATTTTTAAGTTGGAATTAGTAAATCTGATTTTATTGTATTGAGAAAAGATTTATTTTTAAATTCCTGTCAGATTTACGAAAATAATTTTCGACAGAAAATTCTACATACGTCTTGGGCAGAAATATTTGAACTGTATGAAAGTAGTTCTCGGAAGCAAAGCCATTCAAATCTTGACATCTGAATTAGATATGAACACGTGGGACCCATTTTCCACGTTGCGAGATCATGTTTGAAAAAAAAAAAACAATAACCGTATGAGTTCCAGAGAGATAGAAAGAGAGAGATTAGTAGTACCTTTAAATACTAGTACATTTTTAACTTTTAGTATGTATGTGTGTATATGTATATATTCAAAAGGTTTGAAAACTCAAAGCTTCTAGTAATTATAGCAACAACGTTGTAAAAAAATGAAGGTGATTGAAGAAGGTGAAAAGAAGGTATTGCATTTACTTTTATCCAAAATTTGATTTTTTTACGAACAACCATTACGCATGGCATTTTTTTATTATGAGATTGTACACGTATTCTCATTCCAAGCGATGTTTGATTGTGATGGAATAATTAAGGATCCTATAATGGTATAAACGTTTATGTCGTTATCGATCGGGCACGTCCACCTATAATTAAAAGTGATAACCATTTATTTTTAATTTATTTTATATAACTTTCCAGAGGCAAATTAGCTATAGCATTTTATTAGATGTACTTTTACCTTAAATGAAATGTCACCCTTCGTTAAACTGTTTTCACTTTTATTAGTTACAATTGTTCTCTAGGTTATCCTACTTTTATTCCAGCCTTTCATACTTTAGGTATATACATATATAACCATATAATTATATTTTTAAAATAATATTATTAAAATTGCTTTAATTAGCAGAATTGCCAGGCGTAGAACGGGAAGAATAACGTATATTAACAATATTTAAAACTCAAGAAATGAGTTGAATAAATAACGACCAAGGCGAAGATGCTGTCAATTCTAGAGTCAGTTTACATCGATATACCTTGTTAAATCTAGTATTGAATTTAATCAGGCCAGGTACCAATGAGCTTAAAGCCCAAAAACTATCGATTCAGCTCTTATCTCGGTCATTTCGACTCATTTTCACTTCTTTTCATCGCCCATGCAGTTGGGCACAAACAAACAAATATTTAGTTTTATATATAATATGAAGCATAGTCTTCATGTTTAATTATTATCATAATTTTGGGAAACAAGGTTTAGCTAGGCCTATATTTTAAAATCTCATTAATCTAATTTCTGTTGTTGTTATGTTTCTGTGTGTCACAAGAGATTGTCTGGTATTGTATGTCAATGTAGAAACTCGTCTGTTACGTTATTGTAATAACAATTAGAATCTGTTTGTAACCAACTGCAGAACCGTCGGACAGCATCTTGGAAGATATTTCATTTTGGTGTGATGTCAAAATGGATTATGTCAGGAAGAGTTTGGGTAGATTAAAATTTTATCGAAGAATCTTGAGATCACGTGTAAGATTTCAACCAGATTATGAAAACTGCATCACTGCAATTAATCAGTTAACAGTAGTACCGTACATAATCCTCAGGTTACTTCCTGATTGGAGTAGTGAAACAGGTAGTGAGGAAGAGAGAGGATCAGTGATCACAAAGATATCTATTCAGAATTAAGACCGAGAAAACTTAATTTTATGAACTAGTACGACTACTGTAATCTTCAGTATACAGTATGTTTGAAAAGGAACTCCCTAGTTTTAATGTGTCCTAGAATCTGTACAAAGTGACATACACTATTCTAGTTTGTGGTGTTTGACTCATCAGCTCTCCAAATTTGGCACCCCGCAGTTGGCAGGTCTGCTTGACCTTGAGACGGCACCAGTGCTGTTTATCCCTTTGTTTCCTCAGTTCAGTCCAGGCAGGCGTGCAGTGCAGAGCAACTCAGCAACAATGTGTACTCCGCAACAGAAAGCGTAGTGTGTTATTTGGCTTGTGAAAACTGAATCAGTTATAACAGTGCAACGTAATTTTAGACGTCAGTATGGTGGTGATCTACCTACAGCAAAAACTATCCGTCATTGCCTAAAGTCTTTCAAGGAAACCGGTAGTGTTTTAAAAGCAAAATCACCAGGTACACCGAGAACTTATGAAGATATCGTTAGACAGATCTATTTTTCTTGTGTTCGGAGCCCGAAGAAGTCATTGGCCAGACGTAGTCTACAATTAGGAGTGCCTAAAGGTATTATGTATGATGTTGTGCGTAAAAGATTTAAGTTGCGCGCCAGAAATTGAAACTGTTACATGAAATTAAACCTACTGATAAAATCGAAAGGTATGAGTTTGCTGCTGTCTTTCTACACAGAATTGATGATGATGTCATTTAAAAAAAAAAAAGATTCTCTTTTCTGATGAGGCTACATTTCATATCAGTGGAACAGTTAATCGTCATAACTGCAGAATTTGGGGATCAGAGCATCCACATGAAGTTATTCAGCATCAACGTGACTCTCCCAAACTTAATGTCTGGTGCGGTATGATGGAAGATCGTGTGATTGGTCCTTTCATTTTTGTAGAAGAAACAATAAACGGGAACATGCTGACAGAATACGTCTTTCCGTAAATGGACGATATTGAGACGGAAAAGGGGCTTGTGTGCGCACAACCTCATTACAGTAACCAAGTGCGTGCGGCTCTTGACACTCACTTTCCAGGAAGGTGGATATGCAGGGCTGGCCCAATACCTTGGCTACCACAAAGCCCAGACTTAACCCCACTGCAGACCAGAGCATCAATCATTTACGGGAAGAAATCGTCGCGGCGGTTCGGACTGTTACATCTGAAATGTTGGTGAATACGTGGCGAGAAGTGTAATATCGTCTTGACGTGTGCAGGACCACAAATGGATCCCACTTTGAAGTCTACCAACATTAAATAAAACTTGAAGTAATTCTCTATCATGATATGTACTCATTGATGTAAGTTTTCATTCATTTCCCAATTAAATTTGCACTTAAAACTAGGGAGTTCTCTTTCAAACACCCTGTATTAAGAGTTTATTACCCTGAAGAAAGCTGAAACTGAATACGTTGTTTCCTTCATCAGGTGATCTGCACGACTTGAAGGTATGTACCTATCAGCAAGAAACCTACCTATACCAGTTTAAAACCTAACACACATATCCAAAATAATATCATTCAAACATTTAACACAGAAACCATAATACACACTAAATTCAGTTTATTAGGCATACACATTTACTAATTGAATGACTTACCTTTCATTTTTATCACGGTGCTGGTTTGCCGTTAAACAAATGGTGGTGGACACCCCGAAAACATAAACACCTCTCGCTTGCACATCATAGGTGCGTTAAAATGTATTGTTAGTTCCAGATACTAACAGGTGAAATCTGGGTTACCTACGAGTTTCTAATTGCTACATCACACACAATTTCCATAACAGAAAAAAAAACACGTTCACATGATGGAGCTTGATGTGAGGCTTACGTCTTTGTTACGATCCCAAACCACCAAGTACGAGTATGTTTACAAATGGCGAATTACATGGTAGAGAATACTACTTTAAGATATAACACCCACCCACAACCACCCTTGATAATTATGTTCAGTTTTAGAAGTCAAGTTAACGACATTAATTAAATCTTTATATTACAATGGTAAAATTAACCCTCCGTCGCACTTTTGCTTTATGGTTGAGTACAATTGATTTCACATACATACATGTTTGCATTCATTATTAAGTAATTTTAAGTTAGTGAATAAGACATATTAAGTGTTGATACATTACCTGTATAATTAATGTCTGAAGGAGTAGTATTAATTAGAGCAAGGATTAGACAATATTTTTCGTTTGGTAACCCCACCGAAAACGCGGGGGCCGCGGTGGCTCAGTGGTAGAGCGTTCATCTCTGGTGCTTGGGGTCCCGGGTTTGATCCCAGCCCCCGCCAACTGAACTTTGTGGTGAACAAACACCGTGTGCGTTGGTTTCCTCGGGGTTCCCCTATTTTTCCTCCCACTTTCTTCATTCCACCATTTCATTGATTACTCATCATCACCGTCTCCTTTAGCCTAACCGGCATAACCATGGGACGTAAAACTCAAAGATTTCATTTCATTTCGCATCGAAATTGCGTAGAAAACTTAAAATTGATAGGCAAGAAGGTGTTTCCCTGGAGGTACCATCAAGAAGTGCAAAATTTAGGTACACCGACATTCAAAACCAGGAGAGTTACAAATTTTCCTGCAGCGAATAGCGCGTTAACGTCCCAAAGATTTGAATTTCCTAGTGAACAAGCAGAAGATTCTGGAATTTTAGGAGGAAAAGTAGACATTGATGAGGCATTAGAATTAGATCAGAATTTGGGAACCAAAGTTAGAACTTTTAAAATGACATCAGCGGATAGAAGAATGGTAGTATTTGAAGATATTGGAAAGTTAAACAAAATTGATTTAGAAATAATAATAATAACAAAGCAGCGTTCTTTGACGAATTTGACGGCGCGAGTGAAATTGCACGATATGATGACTATAGGGAAAAAATTGCAACGCGATGCACTATGAGGTTGTTATAAGAATATCGGGTTAACTACTTTCTCTGCTACCTGCTATTAAGGATATAATGTTTCGTGCTTTTTATGTTATTATTTTCAATTAAACTCCTCTATTTCTCTATGTAGTGGTCGTCATATTGATCTTGTGTGCAACATGTCTCTCTCTCTGTCTCTCTCTGTTTATATATATGGACAGTTAGAGAGAGAGCAATTCATTCACTTTGATACTGTCTATGATTTTGTGATTCTACAGAAAGAATTTCTGAACCCAAAATAGTTAAATATTATTCTTTTTCTTATAATAAAGTTGCAGGAACAACAAAGTGATTATGAGATTAGGGCCAGAGTATGTTTGTTCCTATACATTCGAATAGCACATTGAATATTGTAGACTGTATAAATGATGTCGGGATTTATACACTTTTTTTTCTTCGAAATAAGACGAGACTTTGTGCTGTGTGTATTCAGCCAACATGGTTTTATCCATGCAATAATTTGAGAAGCAAAGTGTTATCCATGCTAAATTAGGTCAAGTAAGGGCTTAGGCGGTGTTGTCATGACAACAAAAGTTTTTGTCCCAGTAGACCTTTGTACGGAGGAGTTTTGTCATTGTAAAAACAAACCTTTCATTTATGCTAGCTTAATCAAGTATCGAAATAGTTATTAAGTTTTTGATTTCTGTTTTTTTTCTTCATACATGTCAAAATATATTTATCATTCATTCAATTTTCTAATTAGTTTCTTGTCCTATATAGAGTACAAAAAATACTAATTAGATATCTGATAATGGCCTTTCTTTGATATAATGAGACTAAATATTGTACATAAACGCTTTTGCGTGTTCACGTAATTATATTTCGAAACACTAAATATTTTTTTCTATGTTTGTCGGTTACCACAGAGACAGGTTTATTCTAGTGTACGTTCATTGCTCAGAAGTTCTTTTTATGTGTGCGAGTTGAAACCAAAGAAAAATATAGACGTTTACTTTTAGACTACATAGTAATAAAAGGTAAAATATTTTGTTACTTCTAGTACATAGCATAATAGTGCGATCCTGGAAAAAAAACAAAGTAACTTTTTCTTACAGATTCGGATTTTTCACAGCAACCAAGTGGCTCCTCATACCTACATTTTACAAGACGGGATGTATGTAAAGTTCCATCCGAAGTGACTTCACAAACAATAAATAATATAGTAGGCATAACGTTTAACCATTTCTTGCTGTCAGGTTTCCTAGCGTGCTTTTTCTATATTGTTTCTGAGAACAAGTGAGAACTACTGGAGCTAAATTGTTTTCTATTTGTTGAGGTTTATCATTAAAGCTGTAAGAAACGAGCAACTACGGATTAAGGTGAAATTCTGACCATTCCAATGGACCCATCCAATATCTCACCACGACCACGTCCGGGATGGCAAATTATAACTACAAAAGAACGTTACACAACATGCTTTCTCTGACAACTTCTTAAATACAAACTAAACCGTGAAGTGGTTAATATTTATTTGTTAGGGATGAAGTGCGAGCAATCAGGATAGCAAGAGACGTACGCAGAAATTTATTTTGGGAGGGATCATCAGCTTTTCGGAGGTCCAAATACAATTTGAGGGTAAATTATATTATAATTTGTAAAATTGCACCTGAAATTAGACTAAATTTACAAAAAAGTCGGAATGTCAAGACCCGCAGGACCCACCCTCTGCGTATGTTCCTGAGGATAGCAATGAAACTAACCGTTAAACAATGGAAGTTTTCTGAAATAAGCAGACAGCTCCTGTTGCCAAAAACCCTTAATTTGCCCACTGGAGAACATCCAGTGATAACTTATTTCTTTGAAACCCGAACCAATCTTCAAAACGAATTTCATATTCGTTATCAGCACCATAAAATTAGTAAGAATTGGTTAGTTTTATCTCCGAAGCATTTTCTGGATTTTGGAAAAATTGGCCATCCCTACTTCAGAGGAAGAGAATAATCTGTTAACAACACTAAAGCTGTATATTTCTGTACATTTAAAATACAAATACAAATACTAATACTAATACTAATACTAATACTAATACTACTACTACTACTACTACTACTACTACTACTACTACTACTACTACTACTAATAATAATAATAATAATAATAATAATAATAATAATAATAATAATAATAACATTAATAATAATTTCAAAAATGCAAAAAACAACTTTTTATTTTTAACCGTGCTATATACGTGTTAAAATGAATGTGCAAAAAAAATTCAAAATTGTAAGTTATGAGCAAGAGAACCCTAAAATGTTGTAAAAGACCCTAAAATTTGCTTTGTGTATCCATTAATGTTTGACAGTTCACTATTTTGCAAGGTTTCTTAGGATCTACTAAAATAATAAAAAATATACCCTCATTTCACACTTGGATGAGCCCAATGACTTGAGAAATAAGGAAGTTATGGTGATTTTAGTTCCATGTTGCTGAGTGCGGAAAGTAAAATTGGCGACAAATTCACATTTTGTTTTTCAAAAATTCATTTCTCATCCAAAAAGTCGAAAAAAAAATTAATTTAGCATAAGTTTATTATTAATGTATGACAAAAATTGAAGAGAATCTGAGACATTGAAGCGTGGTCATGTTTTAAAATTAGGTGATTTGACATGGAAAGACTCTATTTGCTTTTCTCCTTTTCCAATATTAGTAATAAGGGATTTTCTCACAGAAATTACTCCATACCTCTACAGATACGCTTTTCTTAGGCTCAAGTTATTCTTGTTTCCAACCATTCTTCACAATAAGTTGATAATGTATAGTGCACCGCAACATATCTTCAGATTACTATTATTTTCAAATGTGTTACAATTCTCACAGTTCATCAGATGGAGTAGCGGTACGAACATGTCGCAAAAGTAATGGTAAATCTTATTCATACAGCTGGATCCACATGATGACAAGAAAAAAGACCTGTAATAAACCAGTTGAGAATGCTCTAAGAGCATTATCGGAACGAACTTAAACAAGAATGAAGAGAAGGAGCGGGAAGGCTAATTGTGATTGTTCTTACATGTAAAACTAAATCTTTTTATCCACACCTTCTTCCGTTTCTCGCAAAAGTTCGCAAAATATCGTTTCTCTTTGACTTACAGCCCCCGAGATATGGCTCCATAAATCTCACAAAATTCGAAATTTTTTGACCAGTATCTGGGGAACGTAGGCCAGTTGCCAGTAGCCATTTGATCAGTGGCCATCGGTTACTAATTGGCACCAAACTTTTCACCATCCTCTTAAGTATTGAGCACTAGTTATATCATCACTCTATAGCTTATGGTTCCCAAGATATGGCTCCTTAAATCTCTGAAAAATGGTCATTTTGAACCAATATCTCGGGAATGGTAAGAGTGACGAAAAAAATTAATCACTTTCTTAGATAGTTTTTGATGCTCTATCGAATGCAGGGTTCAAAATTGAAAAAAATCACAAATAACAGACAGAGGATAGACAGGCGGACAGACACACAGACAGAGAATTCATTAACGAACCTTTTATGTTGGTTGACTATAGGGGAACAATGCCCTTTTCCACTCTCTAAGACATGTATCAATTAAAGACTAAATAATATGAATATTTATTTCGTTTCCCTGAAAACCCTCACGTTACATGTTTTTTCATCCATTTTTCACTATACTTCCAAATATATATTTCAAGTGATTAAAAAACTTTATAGAGAGAAATTACCCCTTATCCCTGCCTACATGAGTCAGTGCTTACATCGGAGTCAGATACATGTCTGCCTCAATTATTCAATGAAGTTGCAAACAGAATTCGTGGAAAAGGGTACTCGAAATTCTTCCTTAAAAATCAAACACAGAAAGTAACCAGTTAAGAATGCTCCAAGAACATTGCCAAAACGAACTTAAAAAGAGTGGAGAGATGAAGCGAGAGGGATAAATGACATTTTTACTAGATGTAAAAGTAAATCTTTTTATCAGCACTTTCTTCTCCTTCTCGCAAAAAATAGCAAAATATCACCTCTCTATAACTTAGAGTTCTCGAAATATGTCTGCTCAAAATTTCTAGAAATTCGAACTTTTTTGGACAATATCTCGGGAACGGTAAGAGTGACGTGAAATATTTAATCACTTTCTCTTATAGTTGTCGATGCTTTATCAAACGCAAGCTTCAATATGGAAAAAATCGCAAATAGCAGACAGACGGAGAGACAGACACACAGACACACAGACATAGAGCAATGACACAACTTTTTAATTTCGTTGAATATTCGGGCACCTAATCTTATTATATTAAGTTAGAGGGTCTCTCAAACAAAATGGCTTTAGGAGGAAATATCTTTTCTCTACATCATTCTGCCAGCTGTTAGTCGATTTGAAAAACAGAGAAAATTGTTTTCAAGGAGTATCGTTCGAGTCCTTTCCCATAATGATTTCTTTCTGGTCGTACTTTAAAGTACAGTTAATAAATAAATTGTTAAAACATCCATGATCAGTTATTACATAAGGTATTGAAATGTACAGGTGATCTACTATTAAATGTCTATGACAGTCATATCATCTAGAGATATAATTTTTAGAAAGTAGTTTTTAAAATAAATGGAAATAATATTTTAACAGGCGATTGCTTACAACTAAAGGATCCAAATGGATCAGTTTGAATTGCGAGATGGGACATAGTACGCCTGATAGAGGATGTAAAAATATATGCATGTGCAAAGTTATAGCAGTTCAGCGCCATAATAAACGGAGAAGAAGAGGGTCAAAGTTTGTGGGACAAGGGCTATTCGAAGTTACAGAAATACATCAAATAAACTGCTGAATCGTAAAAACAGTGAAAGATAGACAATGCGAAAGGTTGTTGTTCCACATATTGGGCAGGGTACGTCAGGAACCTCTTCCGCCATCCTGAAATGTGCTATTTCGAAATATGTATTTTTTTTTAATGGAGAGGTAGTTATGTGAAATATCAGTTAGGACCAACATGTTCTCAAAAAGTCAATTATGAACTTAAGTGATCGTTATCTATATTTATTTGGAAGATTTAGGATCAATGTTATAGTTTAATATAGCTAGAGATCTTAAGTGGAATTCAGGAACTATCAAAAATATTCTTACAGCCTGTTCATTTTTGTTTCTTTCTTTTTTGTACATTGCTTTGATTTTTTAAACAGTGTTCGTGTTCTTATAACGAATTTCTTACTGCATATTTTACATATAAATGATCCTAGGTTTCGTCATTGGAAGCAGCAATAAAAATAAAGACAAAAGAGATTGTAAAGCAGATCAGTGTTGCGAAGTTTTCGAGCAATAACGTGTAATATGTGTTGGCGCACACAGGGAGTGAGGTACTAACGTTCTGTACACATTAAATCTGATATTGACAAGAATTGTTTGCGTTGACTCTAAGTCTAGAAGCATCCGCTGAACAGTTTTGCCATCAACAAAAGAGAAAAATTGAGTTTCCAAGAGATACAATAATTCGGAAAAGGTCACTAGTGTTGTATGGTTTAAAACCTATAACGCAAGGCAGAAGAGCATGAGAAGTAGCCGTGGTTATGTGAGATTGATGACTCACGTACTGACAAATATATTCGGTATCTTGTTAAAGCAGAGAACTAATGTTTGTACAAGATGGCAACGAAGCACATCACCAGCGTTTTTACTCTTGATTTTACCATGGTTATCAGCGTCCTCAAAAGCCCAAGAGTGCATAAACCCATGCAAATTGGATGTTGTTTTCATATTTTAACCAGGTTATTGGGATTCCAGCCCGATGTGCAGCGTTGCAACCTTTCACAAACCTTACTTGTCAGTTTTTGCAAGATATCGTATATCTCGGTCAGTTATCGATCTCACATAACCATGATTCTACTCCTCATGCTCTACCGCCTTGCACTATACGTTGCAAATCATACAGCACTAGCGACCTTTCCCAAATTATTGTATCTCTTCCAAACTCAATTTTTCGCTTCTGTTGATGGCAACACTGTTCAGCGGATGCTTCTAGACTTAGAGTCAACGCAAACAATTCTTGTCAATATCCGACTTAAGGTGTACAAAACGTTAGTACCTCACTCCCTGTGTGCGCCAACACATATTACTCGTTATTTCTCGAAAAGTTTGCAACACTGATCTGCCCTTACACCCCTCCTCATTTCAGAACTCCGTGAAGAATGGGCACCCATTCCCCAAGAAACCTTCCAGCACCTGCTTGAAAGTATGCCTGCGAGAGTGGAAGCTGCAATCAAGGCTAAGGGTGGACCAGCACTGTATTGAATTGCAGCAGTACCGATGGAGGGCGCCACGAACTTGTAAGTCATTTCCAGCCCGGTGTCCGGATACTTTTGATTACATAGTATATATATATATATATATATATATATATATATATATATATATATATATATATATATATATAGAGAGAGAGAGAGAGAGAGAGAGAGTTAGAGACAGAGCAATTCGTTCAGTTTGATACTGTCTCTAATTTTGTGATTCTAAAGAAAGGATGTCTGAACGCAAGATAGTTAAATATTACTCTCTTTCTTATTATAAAGTTGCAGGTACAACAACCTGATTATGAGATTAGGGCAGAGTATGTTTGTTCCTATACAGTCAAATACCATATTGAATATTGTAGACTGTATAAATGTCGTAGGGATATATTTTTCTCGGAATCACACGAGATTTTGTTTTGTGTGTATTCAGGCAGCATGATTTTATGGAGGCGAAAAATTGAAAAACAAAGTGTTATCCATGCTAAATTAGGTCAAGTGAAGGCTTAAGCGGTGTTGTTTTGAAAACAAAAGACTTTGTCCCAGTAGACCTTGTACGGAAGAGTTTTGTCATTGTAGCGAAACAAACCTTCCATTTATGCTTGCTTAATCAAATATCAAAATAGTTATTAAGTGTTTGATTTCTGTTTCTTTTTTTTTTCATACATGTCAAAATATATTTATTATTCATTCATTTTTTTATTTAGTTTCGTGTTCTATACAGAGTACAAAAAATACTAATTAGATATCTGATAATGGTTTTTCTATGATATAATGAGTCTAAATATTGTACTAACCCCTTTTGCGTGTTCACGTAAGTATATTTCGAAACACTAAACCTTTTTTTCTATGTTTGTCGGTTACCACAGAGACAGGTTTATTCTAGAGTACGCTCATTGCTAAGAAGTTCTTTTTAAGTGCGCGGGTTGAAACCAAAGGAAAAAATATTGACATTTACTTTTAGTCTACATAGTAATAAAAGGTAAAATATTTTGTTACTTCTAGTATATAGCATAATAGTGCGATCCTAGTTACTATTCCTATTAAAAACGAAGTTACTATTTCTTACAAATTCGGATTTTTCACAGCAACCAAGTGGTTCCTCATACCAACATTTTACAAGACGGGATGTATGTAAAGTTCCATCCGAAGTCACGTTAATGACAAAAAATAAATAATATAGTCGGCACAACGTTTAACCATCTCTTGTTGTCAGGTTTTCTTGCGTGCTTTTACCATATAGTTGGTGAGAACTACTGGAGCTAGATTGTTTTCTATTTGTTGAGGTTTATCATTAAAGCTGTAAGAAACGAGCACCTACGGATTAAGGTGAAATTCTGACCATTCTAATAGACTAAATTTTTTTCAAGCTTCGAATGGCAGTCGATCCCCGCATCCCATGCACTTAATGCTGGCTATAAATATACAGGAAATGCTCTGAAGTAGTAGCGTGAGAAATATTTTGTTATTCCGGACTCATTGAGATTTCATAAACTCTGCCATTCTTTTAATAAAATAATTATTTCTTAGAAATTCAATCATTTTAGAATGTAGAATATATTAGTTAGTATATTGCATTATTATTATTATTATTATTATTATTATTATTATTATTATTATTATTATTATTATTATTATTATTATTATTATTATTATCTTCTAGGCTACTAGCTATATTACATTGAAATTAACTACGAGGCGAATGTTTATAACTGTTTTAGAAATACAGATTTCGGAATATTCCTCGAAATAGGTCATGATATAAAGAATGATTAAAGGAAATATTTATGCATTTATTTGTTCGATTTTCAACGATTTTTGAAACAAATTTCAGTATAGCATGCGGGAGTATAATTTTAAATAGGCATGAATACCAATACGTCAACAACTTAAGAAGGATGGGAGAAAGTACCTAATGTCTAGATATTAAGTAGTTGTTACTTTTCTTGTTTGTTAAAATAGTGATCTTAAAACACCCATTATCAGTTATTATATTAAGTATTGAAATGAGATCCATTGTTAAATGTCAATGACAGTCGTATTATCCAGAGAAAGAACGATATCGACACAAGTGTTTTCCAATTAGTTTTTTTTTTTTTTTTTTTTTTTTTTGTAACGGGTAATTTTGTACACCTAAAGCATTATAAAATAGAATAATGATGTTCAGAAATTAATACTACTTTCAAATAAGACATATTTCCAATGTGACTAGAATAAACGATGGTTGTTGAATGGCAGTCTTACCTTATTTTTTCTAACCAAGAATGAATGACAAATCAGTTACACTTTATACACATGAATGAATGCAATATGAGAGGGTAGTTATTTTGAAGTATCTGGACGGCAGGTATAAATTGAGAAGTGTTGTTGAAAAGGTTTATAACCTATAAACTTTTTGGATAATCCATTTGAAAAGTTCATGTCTTTGTGTTTGAGTCTGATCATGTGGCACCGATGGGGCTTCAAGTTTCGCCTATTCAAGATTCGCCTAATACCTTATAGCTGCGCAAACGTCAATTAAAGCGATGGCATAGAGTTAATTTTAGGCCAAAGTTGATTTTTTTTAAACTTGGTTTAGTTCGCATACGTTAGTAGTCCTGCAACTCATTAATAGTTAACATTTTCTCTTGAAACTATTTTCGCGCTCTTATTAAATAGTCCAGTACAGAGATGTTCACCCTCGCGAGGGTGGTCCTCTCGAGGGCATCCTCATCCTCAAGTTCCCTCGCCCACAGTGACGCGAGGGCGAAGGAGCGCGAGGGAGAGGACAAGTTTTGGCCGCGAGGGCGAGGACAAGTTTTGGCCGCGAGGGCGAGGACAAGCTTCGACGAAGAGGGCGAGGGTGCGCGAGGGCGAGGACAAGTTTCGGCAGCGAGGGCGAGGACAAGCTTCGATGGTGGGGGTGAGGGTGCGCGAGGGCGAGGAAAAGCTTCGACGAAGAGGGCGAGGGTGAACGAGGGTGAGGGCCAAGTGTTACTGCGGGAGCGAGGGTGCACGATGGGTGCAACTTCCTTCAGGAGAACGAGGGCACGCGAGGGAGGAGGACAAGCTTCCTTAAAAGCAACTGTTTTGGAGTTTGCCGTTTGACCTCTTTTGGAGAGAGGCAAAGTTTAAAATATCATCTGCCATGTCCGCTAGATGAAAAGTTAGTGTCATAGCAAGGTTATACATTAATCGTATTTTGCCTTTCAATTAATTGCAGTAGACAATTTCTCGTGTGTGCGTACATAATTATTAAAAAATAATAATGCAAATAAGAATAATATTTGATTTTTCCCATGAAAGTTTCCGGGTAGAAATAGCGCTACATTAAGAAGTAAGTGTGCCTCATTGTTGCCTTCCCTGTGCTGGAGACGTTTTAGATAAGAAGTGTCTACTACACTGTCATGTTTAAAGAGTGTTGGTAGACAGACAGACAGTCACTCACGTCATTCAGCAGTAAATGACAAGAGCGCTGATATCTGAACAAACACAATCAATGAGAGAACCATCAGAATGCAGTAGATAAGATGGAAAAAGACTTGATGGAATGACTTTGGTTCATAGATGGCCATTTTGCTCTAGACTCTCTCGGACTTGGGCTCATTTTTTTCAACTGGGCTCTCGCTCATTTATACCTTTGGGAATCGTGCTCGGGCTCACTTCTCTCAGTTGGACTCGCGCTGACTTATTTCATTGGCGCTCGGGGTAGCGGTTAATTATTGAACCCGAGAACGGTCGAGCGCGAATGCCGAGCTAGCGAGCGTTGGGCTCGTGAGTTTGGATGCCCATGAAATGGGCTGATTAATAGCATACATCCTCCTCCTATGTCCACCACTGATGAAGTTGTTACAATTAATCGGAATTTTTAACTTTTCATAGTTTTGTGACAGCCCAAACTATTGTCTGAATCGATATTTGTTAAAATAATGTCAGTCACTATTGTATCGATTTTCATTGTTTCTTCTTTTATAATCTACGTGGGTAGAGCTATCATTTAGTTACAAAATAAATAATATGTTTTTTCTTGTTCTTAAATAGAAATATCTGACACGTTAATACTGAAATTTTGTTAAAAGAGCTGCTTTAACAAAATAAATTTAACAAGTTCCACAAGACATAAGTTGTTTATGCAGCCGAAATTTGCAACTGTTGACAGATTGCCGTTTAGCGTCCTCTTTCGTCGGCGAGGCTATATGAGAAGTGGACCTATAGGTTTAACGTGTAATTCGTTCCACTGTCGTTCAATGTTCTCCCGCTCGGAATTGTCCCCAGGACCCCATGCACCAAAGGTTCGCGTGCAAGCCAGTGAGATAGGGTTTGTATGTTGTGTTGTTCAATGATTTTTATTAGGAATAAAATACGTTACAGGATAATATACTGATTGTAACTATTATAGTGCAAGTATTGAACGATTGTGTGGTAAAAGGAGAAATATAAATTTGGACAAATTAAAAAAAGGCCTGAAAAAAAAACTGTAGGATATATGAAACATATAAAACTTAGGAAAAGCCACTTCAGCAAAACGAGCAGGATTTTGTTGTGGGTAAACAGTTTAATCATATTATTATTAATTTCGCACAAATGTGCCACACATCATAGCATGGGCGGCGATTAGGGGGGCAAAGGGGGACAGTTACCCCACACTCTTTTGAAATGACCCATTAATGTCGCTATACAGTTTCATTTGGAAATATAAAGTTTTTGTATGTATTAAGGTTCATAGAATGAAAATGGTGCCATAAAATATTTCCGAGTGATAATTCAACAATAGTGTTCTGAAGTATTTTATTTGTTTGCTGACGGAGTTTCAAAATTAAGCTCTTTAGATCTTTCCCTTTGAATTTTTTTTCAAATTCCTCAGTTACGCTACATACATCAGGGATGACCAACGTGTTGACTGTCAAATTCTGACAGATAGTCCGCGGCAGTCACTCTACCGCTACTCATCAAACCTTGATTTCACCCTCACCCTCATGAGAGCCGCCCTTGTGTGGCTGAATACTTATGCTTGCATCGTAGTTCAAGGAACATTTTGAAGTAAAGGCACTGGATAGTGTTGATAAATGATGTAAACGTCACTATCGACCGAGATCTCCATTGTAACAGTTGTTCCATTTTAGGTGTTTTACAGTAAGTTATACGATGATATGTTTAGTTTCCTTTCTTTAGGACGTATGTTAAGCAAGGGCGAATCCAGGACGGACTTCTGGTGGGGGTGGTGGGTTGTAATACTGCTACTTAGAGCTACTTTTAAGAGCTCCAAACTCCGGGATGTGTTTTATTTGTATATATAAAATAAAGAAGTTTCCTCTTCTAGGGGGGGGGAGCGATCGCCCCGATCGCCCCCCCTGGATCCGCCACTGACGATAAGGAAATAATTCAACAAATAGATTGAATAATTGATGCACTGATCCTCACGAAGGAGGCCCTCTCTAGGCCTCCTCACCCTCAATTACCCTCGCCCTCAATGATATGAGGGCGAGGGTGCACGAGGGCGAGGACAAGCTTCGATAGCGAGGGTGAGGGTGCGCGAGGGCGAGGAAAAGCTTCGACGAAAAGGGCGAGGGTGTGCGAGGGCGAGGAGAAGCTTCGACAGCGAGGGTGAGGGTGCGCGAGTGTGAGGACAAGCTTCGATGGCGAGTATGAGGGTGCGAGAGGGCGAGGAAAAGCTTCGACGGCGAGGGCGAGGGCGAGGGTGCGGGAGGGCGAGGACAAGTTTCGGCAGCGAGGGCGAGGGTGCGCGAGGGCGAGGACAAGTTTCGGCAGCGAGGGCGAGGGTGCGCGAGGACGAGGACAAACTTCGATGGCGAGGGTGAGGGTACGCGAGAGCGAGGACAAGCTTCGATGGCGAGGGTGAGGGTGCGGGAGGGCGAGGACAAGTTTTGGCCGCGAGGGCGAGGGTGCGCGAGGGCGAGGACAAGCTTCGACGGCGAGGGTGTGGGTGCGCGAGGGCGAGGACATGTTTCGACAGCGAGGGTGAGGGCGCGCGAGGGCGATGGACAATTCCATTCGCGAGGGCGAGGGTGAACGAGGGCGAGGGCCAACTGCTACTGCGAGGGCGAGGGTGAGTGAGGTCGAAGTAAAATGAACATCTATGGTCCAGTATGTAGAGGAAAATTTTTACAAACCAAGCAAAAGTTAGCAGCTTAATGGAACTTCTAGGATAGTTTCCTTTCATCAAGTGTAAAAATATCTTAAAAGTCCATGAACATCCCTCGAACTTCGTTCGATATGCCTGCCATATCCAATTTGGCCGCCACCGTCTATAAAACAATCACATATTCCTTGATTTTATACCTTAGGTTCAATTATACGATCTTGGAACTCACAACACAATATCTTGTAAGTAAAATTTCCTTTGTTTGATATATAATTCATCTCTGCAGATCAGGTAGATATAAAGTTACAAATGATAGAGTTAGCTTGTTTCTGTGTTTCTTTCAAGCGAATTATTTTTATTTCCTTCTTTTTTATACATATATTTATAAAAGTAAAAAAATAAAGAAAATATTTCAACATGCCATAATTACAATTGATATATACAAATTATGGTACATTTGAGAATAATGGAGCATTATCCGGAAGTTTCTGGAAATTTATTTTAAAAAAATAGTCCGTATAGAAAACGTTATTTAAGCAAAATTCAGTTTTTATAAGCGACAATATATATATATATATATATATATATATATATATATATATATATATATATACAGACTGTTCCATAATTCGTGTTATTTTCTACAGCGCTGGAAGAAGATGAAGGTTATACACTATTAATGTAAAATTTGGCACTCTTATTGAGAAATATCTGAATTTTTCGAATTTCTAAAGAAAATAAGAGAAAACTGCTGTTTAGTCCCCCTTTTAGGGGTGTAAACACGAAAGTTCATTTTCCTTATGGGAGATTCAATGTTAAATTTTAGAAGCAGTTTTCTCCAATAATTATTCGTGAAGATTTTGGAGCAAATGAGTTGTATTTGTTACAAAATGCAAAAACACTCATTCACAAAGCTAGTAAAGCCGTCTCAAATATTATTTTGCGAAGGTCCCCCTTTTGGGGGGCAAGGGGCGTAAAAAGGTGGTGGGTGATATGTTACCAAAATCCCAAAATTTATTTTCGGAATGCCAGTAAGCGTGAGATTAATCACAAATGTCACAGAATTAATACTCCAATGTCCTTACATGTAAGAGTGACTGATAATGGGGCTACAGTCCCCTTTCAAAAATAAAAAAAAAAATCACCATAAATATCCTTAGTAGGGACATACGAGAAGAAGGTATTTTTGTTAATTAATGTGAAATTTGGCGTCATTGTATCAAAAGAGTATGCGTTTTTCAAATCTGGAATGTTATTTTGATAACGCACCGCCTTAGGGGAGCACAGGGGGCGAAGCACTCATGATGGATCTTTATAAAAATTCAAAATTTTGTTCTGGAAATGCCAGCGAGCGTCAGATTTTTCACCACTATCACAGAATTAATATTCTAATGCTCCTTGCATGTGCCAGTGACTTATATGGGGCTATAGCCCCCTTTAAAAAAAATCACCATAAATATACTTAGTAGTGACATACTAAAAGAAGGTATTTTTTAATTAATATAAAATTAGGCGTCATTGTGTCAAAAGAGTATGAGTTTTTCAAATCTGGAATGTTATTTTGATAACGCACCGCCTTAGGGGGGCACAGGGGGCGAAACATAAAATGATGGATGTTTATAAAAATTCCAAATTTTATTCTGGAAGTGTGATTGAGTATTAGATTAATCACGAATGACCCAGAATTAATATTCCTATGCTCCTTGCATGTGCCAGTGATTGATGTGGTGCTACAGCCACCTTCCACAAATCACCAAAAATCACGATAAATATCCTTAACAGACACATACCAAAAGAAGCTTTTTTTCTGTTGGTCGATTAATGTGAAATTTGGCGTTATTGTAATAAAAAGTTATGTATTTTCCAAATCTGAAATGTTATTTTGGTAACAGGGGTCAAAGGGCGCGGTTGGTAACTTTTGGCTTTGCAGGGCACAGGGGCCGAAGTATAAAATTCCAAATTTTATTTTGGTAGTGCCAATGAGCATGAAATTAATTGCAAGGCACACAGAATTAATGCTCCAATGCTATTTCCATGTACAATCCGCAGCAAAGAACCTGCAACATGAGCATGTAGTCTAAGTTTATTGTGAAACTACGACTAACAGCACAAGGAATCAACATAACGTCTAAGTGGCATGAATCATGCCAGGAGAAACCTCGGCGTCCTCCCCTGTACACTTATTTTGGAGAAAAAGACTTCGTCGTTTCACAATAAACATATATGCTCATGTTGCACGTTTTTTGCTGCGGACTGTACCAGTGACTGATATTAGGTTACAATCCCCTTTCGTAAAACCTTAGAAATTCAGGATGAATGTCCTTATACGCAAGGACCTACTGGCAGAAGGTAAATATTTTTCATTATTAAAGTGAAATTTGGCATTATTGTCGAAAAATGTTTGTTTAAAAAAAGAGCTAAAGCAACAATATGATAATGGTCATGTGTTGATCTCTTTTAGTGGCGTCAACTCAAAATTTGATTGGCCTAACTGGAGTTTCAATGTAAAATGCGGAAAGCAGTTTGCTCTATATTTATACGAATTTTGCTGTAAATTAGCAGTTTTAGGTAGAAAATACGATACCATTCCTCTTCTTCCTCACCTTTCATCTATGATGGTACATGCGTTTCTAGTTTCATTACGCCAAACCTCCAAATTGGGGAAGATAGGGAGTAAGAAAAATTCAAACTTTTCGTTGTTTCCCGTGAGCGTCAAAATATTTGGAAATATACCAAAATTAATGCTTAGAAGCTACCTCCATGTGCCAGCGACCACTTTAGTGATTCAATTCCCCCTTCCCGGTCCCAAAATCATTTAAAGAACCACACCACTTTGTTTTATTATCTTCCATGCTTCTCTCTGGCCTATTCAGAATGCATGCTAAGATATGTGAGTTTAAGAAGCACTGGAACACGTCCGAATCATTTGTTGGCGTCCCACTGTAAGCTTATTTTAAGCAATGTCAATAAACTTTTGTTTATAAAACACCCTCTAATTCCTAACTCAACTTATTGTTCATGTGTGCTGACAACAGTTTCTGACCTTTTCTTATCGCAATACACCAACGATTTACGAGTTAACATGTTGACAGTTCAATAGGATTTCGTGTCTGTAATCAACACTTGGGTTAGATTGACTTCTTCGGAAATGGACATTACATAGTAGGTGAATCTCGGGGCTTAATTATTTGATAATTACTTGTCGTTTCCAGTATACTTTAAGAGCACATTCATACTGTAGTGTCCTTCGATCATGTAGTATTTAACTCACGATCAGCATGCTAATGTAATTGAATGGTACATTTTATCAGAAAAATCTGCAGGAGCAACAAGATCCCGTATAGTTAAAGAACTCGGATTAAAAGTATACGATATGCAAACCGTTTGTACAAACAGTTCCGCAGCAATTGTTTTCACACTGCCCATTTTGCATCTAGAAAAAGTGCAGGAAGATCTCCAAATGTATCTACAGAAGGAACAAAAAGACAGGTGTTGTTATCTGTTACTAGTTCACCACGGAAATCCCTTGCTCGTCGAAGCTTAGGCTTAAATATTAAGAAAACTACGCTACAAAGAATTTTAAGAAACTTGAAGGTAAAACCATACAAGGTCCGAATGGTTTCTGAATTGTGTGCAAGTGATTATGGTAATCGTGTTTATTTCTGTAACTGGTTTATCGAGAAGTTAAATGAAAACCCTATGTTCTTATTTCAAGTGATGTTTTCCGATGAAGCAAAATTCTTCTTAAATGGTTCTGTGTCCTCATCACATGCAAGATATTGGTCATCGATACAGCCGAACGTGAGATCAGACGTGTCAATGGACAAACGAGGAATAATGGTTTGGTGTGGTATAACTGCGACAGAGGTGATAGGACCTTTCTTTTTTGATGAAAATGTAACAACGTCATCATACCAAAAGCTACTAAGAGAAAAAGTATTTGCTGAACTTGATCGTTTAAATTTAGGTCAAAGTGATGAACTATGGTTTATGCAAGATGGAGCGCCAGCGCATCGCTCAAATACGACTATAAATCTTTTGAGAGAGAAATTTGGGGAACGGATTATTTCTATGGAGTTAAGTGTCGAATGGCCACCAAGAAGTCCGGATCTTACACCATGCGATTTTTTTCTTGTGGGGATTCCTAAAACAAATTGTCTACCAAAAATCATGTAACAGTGTAGAGAACTTGAAACAGAGGATTGTCCACAGTATAGAGATGATCACTCCAGATATGTTGGAGAAGGTGTTCACAGTTTCTTTAGTAAATCGCATTAATTTATGTCTTGCTCGTTCAGGAGGGCATGCCGAATAAAAGTAAGTTGATTTTATGGGTTTTACACTTAGGTTAATGATCTTTTTAAACAATTAGTGATAGTAGAGCCAAAAAGAGTTGTTTTCAACAAAGAATAATTTCCAGCAACTGATTCTTATTCCGCGGAAAACATTTGTTTCTATTACAACCGTGTGTCCGTGTGTATTATGTCTGCAGTACATACGAGTAAGTTGTTATATGGAAAGTTGGATAATACGGTTATTGTGTAAGAAGTAATGAAAATACATGCTTTTTCTTTTTACGAATAAAGCAAACAATATTGAAACTTAAAGCTCACTTTTAATTTTTAAGAACTTACTTTTCATTAATTTTTTTTTTCTTGTTTGTTTGTTCCTGCTACGTTTTCCATTGTCATTTTGTGTTCTATTTCGAGATTGTTCTGCTTAAGTGTGTAGAAAGTACGTAGGTGATTTGTGTGTGAGATTTTCTGCTATAAAAAGAGCCCTAATTGAATTTTTAAAAATATAAAATTCTTTGATTATATTCCAGTGACACCATAACAACGAAGCTATATGCATAATCAGTTACACTGACAGAAGTTATTCATTTACAGTAATTTTCAGGTTTACTGTTTTTTTTTTTTTTTTTTTTTTGCAATAATGACAACTTACATATTAATTATGGCATATTTATTGTGAATTTTTGTGATTTTTGGAAGGGGGCTGTAGCCCATATAAGTCACTGGGACATGCAAAGAACATCGGAATATTAATTCTGTGACATTTGTGACTAATGTCACGCTCATTAGCATTTTCAAAATAAAATTTGGAATTTTCATAAAGATCCACAATCTTATGCTTCGCCCCCTTTGCCGCTAAAGGTGGTGCGTTATTAAATTTATACCGAATTAAAAAAAAAAAACGCCAGCCCCAAATTTCACATTACTTGATTTTAAAAAATAGCTTCTTCCGGTGTGTCCCAGTTAAGGATATTTATCGTGATTTGGGGAAGGGGCTGTAGCCCCACATCAATCACTGGTACATGCAAGGAGCATCGGAATCTTAATTCTGTGTCATTTGTGATTAATCTGATACTTATTCACACTTCCAGAATAAAATTTGGATTTTTTTAAATAAAGATTCAAATGCTTATACTGCGCGCCCTGTGCCCTCCTAATCCGGTGTCACCAAAATAACATTATATATTTCAAAAACGCGTACCTTTTTACTAAGATAAATTATTTTACATTAATTTGACAAGAAATAATGGTTTCTCGGATGTCCCTGCTAAAATATTTATGGCTAAATTTTTATGTGATTTTTTGGAAGGGGGCTGTAGCCCCAAATCAATCACTGGCACATGCAAAAAACATCGAAATATTAATTCTGCGAAATTTATGATTAATCTGATGCTCACTGGCATTTCCAGAATAAAATTTGGAATTTTTATAAACATCCATCATTTTATGTTTCGCCCCCTGTGCCCCCTAAGGCGGTGCGGTACCAAAGTAACATCCCATATTAAAAGACACACACCTTTTTAGCACAATAACACCAAATTTAACTTAATTGATTTTTCAAAAATAGTTTCTTTCGGTATGTTCCTGCTAAGGATATTTATGGTGAATTTTTAATATGATTTTTGGAAGGGAGGCTGTAGCCCCATATCAGTCACTGGCACATGCAAGGAGCATCGGAATATTAATTCTGTGACATTTGTGATTAATCTGACCCTCACAGGCATCTCCGGAACAAAATTCGGAATTTTTATAAAGGTCTATCATCTGATGCTTCGCCCCCTGTGCCCCCCTAAGGCAGTGGTTACTAAAATAACATTTCAGATGTGAAAAACTCATACCTTTTGTGCTACAACGACGCCAAATTACACATTAATTGACCAAAAGTATCTTCTCTTCATATGTCACTACTAAGGATATTTATGGTGATTTTTTTTTTGAGAGGGGGCTATAGCCCCATATAAGTCACTGGCACATGCAAGGAGCATTAGAATATTAATTCTGTGACAGTGGTGAAAAATCTGACGCTCACTGGCATTTCCAGAACAAAATTTTGAATTTTTATAAAGATCCATCATGAGTGCTTCGCCCTCTGTGCCCCCATAAGGCGGTGCGTTATCAAAATAACATTCCAGATTTGAAAAACGCATACTCTTTTGATACAATGACGCCAAATTTCACATTAATTAACAAAAATACCTTCTTCTCGTATGTCCCTACTAAGGATATTTATGGTGATTTTTTTTAATTATTTTTGAAAGGGGGCTGTAGCCCCATTATCAGTCACTCTTACATGTAAGGACATTGGAGTATTAATTCTGTGACATTTGTGATTAATCTCACGCTTACTGGCATTCCGAAAATAAATTTTGGGATTTTGGTAACATATCACCCACCACCTTTTTACGCCCCTTGCCCCCCAAAAGGGGGACCTTCGCAAAATAATATTTGAGACGGCTTTACAAGCTTTGTGAATGAGTGTTTTTGCATTTTGTAACAAATACAACTCATTTGCTCCAAAATCTTCACGAATAATTATTGGAGAAAACTGCTTCTAAAATTTAACATTGAATCTCCCATAAGGAAAATGAACTTTCGTGTTTACACCCCTAAAAGGGGGACTAAACAGCAGTTTTCTCTTATTTTCTTTAGAAATTCGAAAAATTCAGATATTTCTCAATAAGAGTGCCAAATTTTACATTAATAGTATATAACCTTCATCTTCTCCCAGCGCTGTAGAAAATAACACGAATTATGGAACAGTCTGTATATATATATATAAAAGATACAAAAAATCAAACCATTAATGGCACGTTGCACTGTTGGGATATAAACGATTCGGTTGAGTTGGATCAGACCCAGTGCTGCATAAGATGAAAAAAGTCATTGAAACAACGAGTTTTAAGGAGCGTTTATATTTTAGCAATTTAGGTTTCATATGATAAACTCTGCTCCTTTCAGAACATAAATAATACCCATTATTGAAAAACTAAAAGGAAAGAGAAACAAGGAACTTCGAAAGATTAATAAAAGTAGCGCTATTATTCTAGGGTAGTTCAACACTAACATAACGCCAACATGTCACTTTCATCCTGTTGTTTTCTGATTCCCAAAATCTGATTTCCCTACAACTAATGCACATGCCTGACGTGAAAGAAGCCTTCTGTATGTGAAAACCAGTGCGCCACCATCATGCGATGTATAGAAGTGTAATTGGAAATGTGATCCCACTTTTACTATTCTTTAGGATTCGCAGTAGATTTGTTGAATATACCCAGACCCTGTTGCAAGTAACTGTCTCAAACAATTTCTAGAAAGTTTTTTTTCCCTTTTTGGAACGGAGACAAAGTCGTGTAACTTCCTGAAAATTCCTGTAAAAGCAGTATCACATCAGCCATATTTCCTTCTGTGTTTTCATGTATTTAAATATTTTAGCTGGTTGATGAAATCCGCCTTCTTTATGAAAGGGTGAAAAAAATAGAAAAATACACTTGCAAGTAACAGATTTATAGATGTTTTGAAAGAGAAACAAGCAGAAAATGAAATATCAATGTATCAACTCCAGACGGGATACGTCGCTCAATCAAGGAAAGCAAAGTGGTGTCACCTCAATCCACATATTGTGGAACTCAAACGGCTTGAATCACAAGAAATAGACAAATACAGTACGTTGATACAGTGTATCACTGCACTTCATTTACGTGTGACTAGTGATTCTTGGTGCTTTTCAATGAACTTTAAAAAAATAGTTACTGAGTTCTCTATGTTTGTTTGTCTGTGTGTCTGTCCGTCTGTCTGTTATTGGCGATTTTTTTCAATTTTGAACCAAACATTCGATAAAACATCACAAACTATCTGAAAAGTGGTTAAATTTTTTACGTCCCGAGATATGGGCCAAAAATAGCTAATTTCTAGATATTTAAGGAACCATAGCTCGGGGACCGTAAGTTGGAGAGAGATAATATTGATGTTGATCAATATCTAACAGGATGGTAAATATTTTGGTACCAAATAGTAAACGCTGGTCACTGTCCAGCTGGCCACTGGCTATTTGGATAGTGGCTATAGATTCATATCAGTACGAAAATGTTTATCGTTCTATTAGAGATTAATTAACACCAATATCATATCTCTATGATTTGCGGTTCCCGTGATATTGGTCAAAAGATCATTCCGATTTCGGGTGATTTAAGAAGCCAAATCTGGCAACCATAAGTCACACAGAGATCATATTGGTGTTGATCAATACCTAAGAGGATGGTGAACATATTGGTACCAAACAGTAACTGGTGGTCCACTGATTAACTGTCTACTGGCCAACTGGCCACCGTTCGACAGACATTGGCCAAACAAGTTCGAATTTCTAGATATTTAAGCAGCCATATCTCGAAAATCTAAGACATAGAGAGATGATATTTTGCTAATTTTTGCGAGAAAGAGAAAAAGTGCGAACAAAAAGATTTACATCTAAGAACACTGACAGTTATCCACTTCGCTCCATCTCTCCATTCTTTTTAAGTTGGTTCTGGCAATGCTTTTGGAGCATTCTCAACTGGTTCGTTTTATGATTTATGCAATTCTCGTAAGACTTTGGCCACTTCATTTTATGTTTTCTGCAAGACATTTTGTAAATTTATGTAACATCAGTGGCGTATTTAGGATTTTGTTTCGGGAGGGGCTATGCACAACACGTGAATAAGCACTTATATTTTTCCTTTTGAGTGGCGACAAATTTTAATGGATATTTGCATATAAGAAATTTATTTCGGGTGGCTTGAGCCAGATAGCTACTCCCTAAATACGCCACTGTGTAACATTATCACAACTTTATGCCAAACGTATACTATCTATTTATATACCTTAATTGTGCTTATATAGATTGTTGGTGCTTTGTTTAATTTTATTATAACTCTTGTATATTTTGTTACTTCATTTTGTATTCCGCAATACATTTTGTAACTTCATGTAACATTTTCATATCTCGATGTCAAATATGTAATATCTAGTCATATACTGTAATTGTACTTGTACTGTTTTAATATGCTTTTTATTTATTTCTTTTTTTTAATTTAGAACTACAAATTATTGTGTCACTTCTTATCAATGCTACCAACATAGTTTCGCATGAGGCAAATCTTGAATTCAAGATTCGCCTACACTTTCTCTTAAGTTAAGATCTGTAAATTCCATTGCCTGAGGTTATTAGGCGAATCTTGAATAGACGAAAATTGAAGTCATCGGCATCGATACGTAGAATTTCCTTTTTTATCCATCTGTCTCCAAATTGTTTAACGCATAGGTAATAAATGCTTAGCTCATTGGCGACGTAACGACTGTTTAGTTGCTGATGTTGTTCACTTTTGCCAACATACCATTTGCTTTTCTGCAATTAGTTGTTCAATGGTGAAAGTTCCAGTATAAAAATCAGCGAACTGTTCTTTTTTGGCAGCTGTTTTTGCTCATGCATCTTCTCTTCTAAAAAGTACAACTTTATTCACAGCCAGCTCAGCATATGCACCTTTTGGGAAAATATTTTAAAAAAATAGCGCAGTGTTAAGGAAAGTTTGCTTTTCTTCACTGTGCAATATCTTCTGTCTAAGAATGTGTTCCAACACTTTTGCACATACGTTGGTTGTGAAAGGTCAATAGTTAGATGTGAAATGTCATTAGCCGAAAGCGTGGGTAAACAAACTTTAGAGTTAAATATTTCACAAACCACTGAGTGTAGACGTGATAAGGCATGATATCGTCAAAGGATCCTAACCTGCTCTATCCAAATTTGCAGTTTTTAAGTTTGTGCAGTGGCGGCGAAAGGGATTCACCAAAGGACGTTAGGGATTCTTGGACATCTTATGACGTAAATTGAGTGGACAAGAGCATGTAAAGGACATCTTACTGCCTGGAAATAATACTACCTGCCAGGTAAGTACCCATACACGTAAATTAAAATATGGCGGATGAGGTAATAATCACTATGCGTGGTTGCACACCCAATGAAAAAAGTACTAGTAAAAACGTTGTACAAGAATTCACTGGAAACGTCATGTAGCTACAATGTAAAATGCGTACAACACAAGCCGATAGCTAACAGAAAATAAATAAATTCCAGTTGCTAATCTGGAATATTAATGACATCACGTAGCTTTTAGTGACAATCTGTTATTAATGCTACTGCCATTTAGTTTATTTGTATTTCGTAATGTACACACTCGTCTGTCATTCTCTCCAGTATCTTTTTCAGTCCTTCGTGGCTAACTGGTTAGCGTATGTAACTTTTGCATGGGAGACCTGGGTTCGATTCCCGGCAGGAGCTCATGTGTTTAGGATTCTACTTTAATCAGTTTGTCCAGTGGCTACGCGAACGACATGCTAATACACCCCGCTTCATTTCTCGTGTTCTCTTCACAGATGAAGCTACCTTTTCAATACTCACAATCAACTTTTGTGATCTGAGAACGCCCACACGGAATGTCAACCGTTGCCCATTATGAACGATGTTCTGTGAATGTGTGAGCAGGAATCGTTGATAATTATCTCATCGGACCATATCTACTACCACAAGGCTTGAACGGGTGGGAATATCGCATATTTTGGAAGAGGTTCTGCCTGAACTATTAGAGATTGTACCACTGCCTGTTCGTCGAAACATGTGGTTTATGCACGATGGTGCTAAAGTACATTTCGCTTCGGAGATGCGAAATTTTCTAAACGCATTCTTTCCGAACAAAAGGGTCGGCAGAGAAGGACCAGTGTCTTGGCCACCTCAGTAGTATTGGCTGCACTTTGCCGAACTTTTTGGCCCCTGGGTCCCTGCCTCAGGACCCATGGTCCCTGGCCGAGGTCAATGACCTAGGGGTACCTAGGACCACCCCCTCTAAATTTTGGCAGGGGTACCATGGCCCACCCCCAAAATTTTGGCAGGGGTACATAGGACCACCCCCCTTAAATTTTGGAAATTGCCAAATCTAAAAATTTGGTATGGTAGCCTAGGACCATAGTATGTACCTCTATTAGTATTGGGTGTCTATGTCGTTCCCTTTCATGGGTAAAAAATTGCCAAAAATTCAAATTTCGGGGGTTTTTGACCTAATTTATCCCCTTGGATGAGGTGTTATTACCCTATATAGTTATATGGGCGTATACAGGGGTCCATTCCCTTTCATAAGACATGAGTACATTAATGCACCCCTTTAAAAATTTGGGAGGGGTACCTTGGCCCATCCCTTAAATTTTGGAAATTGTCCAATTTAAACATTTGGTATTATAGTATAGGACCCTAATATGTATTATGATAAATTTGGATGGTCCACCTCGTTCCCTTTTAGGGGTACCAAATTGCCAAAATATAAACGTAAGCAATACGTAGTACCACGTGTTTGGTTTTGACATAATTTATCCCCTTTGATGAGGTGTTATTATCCTATATAGTTATATGGTCATGTATAGGGGTCCATTACCTATCATAAGACATAGGTACATTGGTGCACCCCGGGAGGGGTACCTTGGCCCACCCCTTTAATTTTTGGAAATTGCCCAATTTAAACATTTGGTATTATAGTATAGGACACTAATATAGATCACTATAAATTTGGGTGGTCCACCTCGTTGCCCTTTAGGGGTACAAAATTGCCAAAATTTTAGTACAACCACGTGTTTGGTATTTGGTCGATTTTATCCTATATAGTTATATGGGCGTATACAGGGTCCATTACCTTTCATAACATATGGGTATATTTGTGCACTCCTTTAAAAATTTGGGAGGGGTACCTGGGCCCATCCCTTAAATTTTTGGAAATTGCTCATTTTATATATTTGGTATTATAGTAAGGACACTAATATGTATTATGATAAATTTGGGTGGTCCACCTCGTTCCCTTTTATGGGTACAAAATTGTCAAAATATAAACGTAAGCAATACGTTGTACCACGTGTTTGGTCTTTTGGCCCAATTTATCCCCTTTGATGAGGTTCTATTACCTTATATGGTTATATGGTTATGTATAGGGGTCCATTACCTTTCATAAGACATAGGTACATTTGTGCACCCCGGGAGGGGTACCTTGGCCCACCCCTTTAATTTGGAAAGTGCCCAATTTAAACATTTGGTATTATAGTATAGGACACTAATATAGATCACTATAAATTTGGGTGGTCCACCTCGTTCCCTTTTAGGGGTACAAAATTGCCAAAATATAAACGTAAGCAATACGTTGTACCATGTGTTTGGTTTTGACCTAAGTTGTCCTCTTGGATGAGGTCCTATTACCTTATATGGTTATATGGTTATGTATAGGGGTCTATTCCCTATCATAAGACGTAGGTACATTTGTGCACTCCTTTAAAAATTTGGGAGGGGTACTTTGGCCCACTCCTTAAATTTTAGAAATTGCTCATTTTATATATTTGGTATTATAGTACTGGACCCTAACATGTATCATGATAAATTTGGGTGGTTCACCTCGTTCCCTTTTAGGGGTACGAAATTGCCAAATTTTAGTATAACCACGTGTTTGTTTTGGCTCAATTTATCCCCTTGGATGAGGTCCTATTACCTTATATGATTATATGGTTATGTATATTGGTCCATTCCCTATTATAAGACATGGGTATATTGATGCACCCTTTAAAAATTTGGGAGGGGTACCTTGGCCCACCTCTTTATTTTGGAAAATTGCCCAATTTAAACATTTGGTATTACAGTACTGGATCCTAACATGTATTATGATAAATTTGGGTGGTCCACCTCGTTCCCTTCCTGGGGACGAAATTGCCAAATTGTAGTACAACCACGTGTTTCGTTTTTGACCTAATTTATTCACTTGGATGATGTCCTATTACCTAATATGATTATATGGTCATGTATAGGGGTCCATTTTCTATCATGAGACATAGGTACATTGGTGCACCCCGGGATGGGTACCATAGCCAATCCCTTAAATTTTGGACATTTTTTTTCAATTTAAGCATTCGCTATCATAGTACATGACCTCAATATGTATCATGATAAATTTGGGTGGTCCACCTTGTTCCCTTTCATGAGTAAAAAAAAAAATGCCAAAATATAAACAGAAGCAATATGTTGTATCACGTGTTTGGTTTTTGGTCCAATTTATCCTGTTTGATGCGGTCTTATACCGTATATGGTCATATGGTCATGTATATAGGTTCATTTCCTATCATAAGACATGAGTACATTGGTGCACCCTTTAAAAATTTGGGAGGGGTATCTTGACTCATCCACTCAGTTTTAGAAATTGTTTAATATAAGCATTTGGTATCTTCGTACAGGTCTTCAATATGTACCACTATAAATTTGGATGGTCCACAAAATCAAATTTCGGAGGTTATTGACCCCTATTTAGCACGTTATATGGTTTATTACCTTTATATGTTTATGTTCTCTTTTAAATTTGGGAATTATAAAATAACATAATTTGGTAAACGTTTTCTAGGACCCATTGGTGTTCCTCTTATGGACAAATATTCAAAATTTAAAGGTTACTAGCAGCGTTCACCCCGCTTCGCTGCGGTCACCCCCGAACGCAATAAACTTTGTTACTTAGATAATTTTTACTTTTTCGCTTTCAAGTGATATGATAAAAACCATTATAACGCCTGTCATTTATGTTAACCCGCCGAGTGACACGGTCATGCGGGTTGCATATAAATACGTTTATTTTTATACCTATGATGAACTAACAAAGGATTTGTACGTAATGGACACCTGAATGGTCAATTATCTCAAGACACTGGTAATTGAAAATTAAAGTGATATGATAAAAACCATCTAGGGTCCAAATCCTAAGAACCCCCCAAAAATAAAAGAAATTGGTTCAGCCGTATTAGCGTGATGAGCGGACAAAGGATTTGTACGTTCTCTTTTATATATATAGATTGACCGGCTTTATTATTAAATGAGTACAGGATTTATTACTTTTCCATAAGACACAGGTGTATTTGTGTATCAATCTTAAATTTTGGGAGGGGTACATTTCTTATTGTCATATCAATAATTGGTAATTGTTCTTTGGGTATCTCATTATGATCACGTGATCAGTTATTGACCTATGATGGGATTAGGAGTCCAGGACATTGGTACATTGAAACTTTGTACGATAATTTGAGAATTACGTCATTGGTATTGATTATTACAGCCAAATATAAACGTAAGCAATACGATGTACCACGTGATTGACCTTGATGAGGTAGTGTACAGGGATACATGGCTAACCTTATTGAATCTTATGACTCATAGTCTTAAGGGAATACATGCTACAACACTGGCAAAGTTATTGTTGATGCAATTTGATTGGTTGATCACTATCTTTCGTGCAATCTGATTGGCTGATCACTATCTTTCGTGCAATCTGATTGGTTGCTGATTTTCAAATCTTTGCTGCATTCAGTTTTATGTTTTGTTTAACATTTAAAAACCTTGGTTTCGTTCAACATTTTGCACTCACTGATAAATATGATCAAAACCGTTTATTTGGTAATCGAATAGTTAAAAACCGGATAACGTTTGACGGTTAACCGTGAAACGTAAAATTTTTGTTTGAAAGCTTTTGTTTGAGAAAAATTTTGTTTGAAAATTTTGTTTGAAATTTTTTGTTTGAAATTTTTGTTTCAAAATTTTTTGTTTGAAATTTTTTTGTTTGAAATTTTTTGTGGCAAAATTTAGTTGGAAAATTTTTTGTTTAAAAGTTTTTGTTTGAAAATTTTTCGTTTCCAATTTTTTTTTTGTTTAAAATTTTTTGTTCGAAATTTTTGTTTTGAAATTTTTGTTTCAAAGTTTGGTTTGACATTTTTTTTATAGATTGTGCACTCATTAGTAAAGAACCGGAACTGTTTAGTACAAAAACCTTTGTCAACATTTTTTTTTCATGATGCAATAGTACACGTCAGAACATGGGGCTGTACTTGAAATGAAAAAACACAAATCATTGAAATGGATCATTTTATTACACTCCACATACATCCATACCAGATAGTGGTTCTGGATATTGTCGATACAATGTATTTTGAACTTCTTGCACTAGTTTGTCTTTAGCATATAATTTTAATTCCAATTGAAGTCTTTTAAGGTCTAATGCAATATCAATTGGTGGAAACTCAATGTCCATTTGATCACAAATAAACTGTTTATCAATACAGGTATGCACCCACGAACGATGTTGACAACCATCACAATATCTAGATACATGTTGTACAATATGCGTAACACATTTTTCAAAATAGTACTTTTTCAGAAATATACTAGTTTTGTTGCACACTTCCACTGCATGTTTCACACATTGAAATACGCTTATAAATTTGTTCCATTCAGTTTCCGTTAGATACACCATGTCGCGAGGGGCATGAAATGTACTCTTTTTACGTAACAGCACCATCTTCTCTTCGAGGACTGTACGCAGCACCACTTCATGATTTGAGCCTAATGATTTGACTATGGTCACATTTAGCTCATCATGAAAATAATCGTTCATTTGGTCGATTCGTGCCATTCTTCACAGGTCAGTTGTACACCAAATTGTTCTGCTTTGCCCAATCGAATCACTGGTTCAAATGTTCTAGCACTGATACCAATCATCACATGCTCTGTTTGAAATATATTTATTGGATAATAGCTTGCGAAGATGAACTCTTTATCGTTAGAAGTACACATCTTTCCTCCTGAAAAGCACTTGCTCAAATGATTTCACGGTATTGGTTGATTTATAGAACTACGACTGACGTCATTGGAAAGGAATGTGCTGACATTTGAATTCATGATTTCATCACAGTTACTGACGTCATGCCGAGCAACCACATTCATACAACTATGTCTGATGTGTTGATGTTTGAATTCATGATTTCATCACAATTGCTGACGAATCCGGCTGTGTACTAAATTCAAATTGATGACTTCGACCCAAGAGTCTTTTATAGCATAAAGATACAGATCCAGTATTTAAGAAACGCAGCAGTTCTTCTTGTTTTGATGCTTCCATGGGTAAATATCTTGCTGGTAAAATTATATTCTTATCATTTTCAAGCTTCACTACGATTCTTAATCCAAACTCTGTAGGGATCATTTGGCTAGCTAAGATTCTATAAGGTACATTCTGTTGTAAATCAGTAATCTTGGTAAATGATTTCATCACATCACGTGTGTTTAGAAACTGCAGACAAGTAGCCATGATGATGTTATCATGAATACTAACGCGAATGATACTTATATATGATGCAAAACTGATGACGTTTCATTATCATGTTCTGACGTGTACTATTGCACCATAATGTTGCCAGAGGTTTTTGTTCTAAACAGTTCCGGTTCTTTACTAATGAGTGCACAAACTTTTAAAAATGTCAAACAAAAATTTCAAAAAAAATTTCAAACAAAAATTTTCAAACAAAAAAAATTGAAACAAAATTTTCCAAACAAAAATCTTTGAAACAAAATTTTGGAAACGAAAAATTTCAAAGGAAAAAATTTTAAACAAAAAATTGAAACAAAAATTTACAAACAAAAAATTTCAAACAAAATTTTCAAACAAAATTTTTTTCAAACAAAAATTTCAAACGAAAAGTTTCAAACAAAATTTTCAAACAAAAATTTCGAAACAAAAATTTTTAAACTAAAAAAAGTTCAAACCAAAGTTTCAAACAAAAAAAAATTCAAAACTTTTTAAATGTTAAAACAAAACTGAATGCAGCAAAGATTTGAAAATCAGCAACCAATCAGATTGCACGAAAGATAGTGATCAGCCAATCAGATTGCACGAAAGATAGTGATCAACCAATCAAATTGCATCAACAATAACTTTGCCAGTGTTGTAGCATGTATTCCCTTAAGACTATGAGTCATAAGATTCAATAAGGTTAGCCATGTATCCCTGTACACTACCTCATCAAGGTCAATCACGTGGTACATCGTATTGCTTACGTTTATATTTGGCTGTAATAATCAATACCAATGACGTAATTCTCAAATTATCGTACAAAGTTTCAATGTACCAATGTCCTGGACTCCTAATCCCATCATAGGTCAATAACTGATCACGTGATCATAATGAGATACCCAAAGAACAATTACCAATTATTGATATGACAATAAGAAATGTACCCCTCCCAAAATTTAAGATTGATACACAAATACACCTGTGTCTTATGGAAAAGTAATAAATCCTGTACTCATTTAATAATAAAGCCGGTCAATAACCTTTAAATTTTGAATATTTGGCCATAAGAGGAACACCAATGGGTCCTAGAAAACGTTTACCTAATTATGTTATTTTATAATTCCCAAATTTAAAAGAGAACATAAACATATAAAGGTAATAAACCATATAACGTGCTAAATAGGGGTCAATAACCTCCGAAATTTGATTTTGTGGACCATCCAAATTTATAGTGGTACATATTGAAGACCTGTACGAAGATACCAAATGCTTATATTAAACAATTTCTAAAACTGAGTGGATGAGTCAAGATACCCCTCCCAAATTTTTAAAGGGTGCACCAATGTACTCATGTCTTATGATAGGAAATGAACCTATATACATGACCATATGACCATATACGGTATAAGACCGCATCAAACGGGATAAATTGGACCAAAAACCAAACACGTGATACAACATATTGCTTCTGTTTATATTTTGGCATTTTTTTTTTACTCATGAAAGGGAACAAGGTGGACCACCCAAATTTATCATGATACATATTGAGGTCATGTACTATGATAGCGAATGCTTAAATTAAAAAAAATGTCCAAAATTTAAGGGATTGGCTATGGTACCCATCCCGGGGTGCACCAATGTACCTATGTCTCATGATAGAAAATGGACCCCTATACATGACCATATAATCATATTAGGTAATAGGACATCATCCAAGTGAATAAATTAGGTCAAAAACGAAACACGTGGTTGTACTACAATTTGGCAATTTCGTACCCATGGAAGGGAACGAGGTGGACCACCCAAATTTATCATAATACATGTTAGGATCCAGTACTATAATACCAAATGTTTAAATTGGGCAATTTTCCAAAATAAAGAGGTGGGCCAAGGTACCCCTCCCAAATTTTTAAAGGGTGCATCAATATACCCATGTCTTATAATAGGGGATGGACCAATATACATAACCATATAATCATATACGGTAATAGGACCTCATCCAAGGGGATAAATTGAGCCAAAACAAACACGTGGTTATACTAAAATTTGGCAATTTCGTACCCCTAAAAGGGAACGAGGTGAACCACCCAAATTTATCATGATACATGTTAGGGTCCAGTACTATAATACCAAATATATAAAATGAGCAATTTCTAAAATTTAAGGGGTGGGCCAAAGTACCCCTCCCAAATTTTTAAAGGAGTGCACAAATATACCTACGTCTTATGATAGGGAATAGACCCCTATACATAACCATATAACCATATAAGGTAATAGGACCTCATCCAAGAGGATAACTTAGTCAAAACCAAACACGTGGTACAACGTATTGCTTACGTTTATATTTTGGCAATTTTGTACCCCTAAAAGGGAACGAGGTGGACCACCCAAATTTATAGTGATCTATATTAGTGTCCTATACTATAATACCAAATGTTTAAATTGGGCACTTTCCAAATTAAAGGGGTGGGCCAAGGTACCCCTCCCAGGGTGCACAAATGTACCTATGTCTTATGAAAGGTAATGGACCCCTATACATAACCATATAACCATATAAGGTAATAGAACCTCATCAAAGGGGATAAATTGGGCCAAAAGACCAAACACGTGGTACAACGTATTGCTTACGTTTATATTTTGACAATTTTGTACCCCTAAAAGGGAACGAGGTGGACCACCCAAATTTATCATAATACATATTAGTGTCCTGTACTATAATACCAAATATATAAAATGAGCAATTTCCAAAAATTTAAGGGATGGGCCCAGGTACCCCTCCCAAATTTTTAAAGGAGTGCACAAATATACCCATATGTTATGAAAGGTAATGGACCCTGTATACGCCCATATAACTATATAGGATAAAATCGACCAAATACCAAACACGTGGTTGTACTAAAATTTTGGCAATTTTGTACCCCTAAAGGCAACGAGGTGGACCACCCAAATTTATAGTGATCTATATTAGTGTCCTATACTATAATACCAAATGTTTAAATTGGGCAATTTCCAAAAATTAAAGGGGTGGGCCAAGGTACCCCTCCCGGGGTGCACAAATGTACCTATGTCTTATGAAAGGTAATGGACCCCTATACATAACCATATAACCATATAAGGTAATAGAACCTCATCAAAGGGGATAAATTGGGCCAAAAGACCAAACACGTGGTACAACGTATTGCTTACGTTTATATTTTGACAATTTTGTACCCCTAAAAGGGAACGAGGTGGACCACCCAAATTTATCATAATACATATTAGTGTCCTGTACTATAATACCAAATATATAAAATGAGCAATTTCCAAAAATTTAAGGGATGGGCCCAGGTACCCCTCCCAAATTTTTAAAGGAGTGCACAAATATACCCATATGTTATGAAAGGTAATGGACCCTGTATACGCCCATATAACTATATAGGATAAAATCGACCAAATACCAAACACGTGGTTGTACTAAAATTTTGGCAATTTTGTACCCCTAAAGGGCAACGAGGTGGACCACCCAAATTTATAGTGATCTATATTAGTGTCCTATACTATAATACCAAATGTTTAAATTGGGCAATTTCCAAAAATTAAAGGGGTGGGCCAAGGTACCCCTCCCGGGGTGCACCAATGTACCTATGTCTTATGATAGGTAATGGACCCCTATACATGACCATATAACTATATAGGATAATAACACCTCATCAAAGGGGATAAATTATGTCAAAACCAAACACGTGGTACTACGTATTGCTTACGTTTATATTTTGGCAATTTGGTACCCCTAAAAGGGAACGAGGTGGACCATCCAAATTTATCATAATACATATTAGGGTCCTATACTATAATACCAAATGTTTAAATTGGACAATTTCCAAAATTTAAGGGATGGGCCAAGGTACCCCTCCCAAATTTTTAAAGGGGTGCATTAATGTACTCATGTCTTATGAAAGGGAATGGACCCCTGTATACGCCCATATAACTATATAGGGTAATAACACCTCATCCAAGGGGATAAATTAGGTCAAAAACCCCCGAAATTTGAATTTTTGGCAATTTTTTACCCATGAAAGGGAACGACATAAACACCCAATACTAATAGAGGTACATACTATGGTCCTAGTCTACCATACCAAATTTTTAGATTTGGCAATTTCCAAAATTTAAGGGGGGTGGTCCTATGTACCCCTGCCAAAATTTTGGGGGTGGGCCATGGTACCCCTGCCAAAATTTAGAGGGGGTGGTCCTAGGTACCCCTAGGTCATTGACCCTGGGCCAAGGTCATTGACCTTTGACCTATGACGTCACAAATGTCGGGGTCAAAGTCCAAATTGTCCTCAAGTCATGCGATTACTACTCACCTCGCTCAACAGACCTTAACCCCTTAGATTTTTTTCTGGGGCCATATGAAACAACTAGTCTATCAGCCTGTACAATCCGAGAAGGATTTGGTTGCTCAAACTTTTGGTGCTGCCTGGAGCATTAGGAAATTGTCAGGAGTGTATCAACTTGTCCGCCGGTCCCTTCACCGCTGCTGTAACCTTTGCATTGAAGTGGCGGTTCGAAACTTTGAACAACTTTTGTAGTGACAATTCTGACAACCGTTCTCTTTTAATTTCAACAAAGACTCTTCTCTGTACTTTGCTCCCTACAACTCTCTTCAGTATGTAGTCCCGTTATACGATTTGGGACCAGAAACATCAGCCTTTGTTACAACAAATATCGCAAGTAG
Source organism: Thermobia domestica (assembly GCF_964235325.1). Taxonomy (NCBI): domain Eukaryota; kingdom Metazoa; phylum Arthropoda; class Insecta; order Zygentoma; family Lepismatidae; genus Thermobia; species Thermobia domestica. Next base: position 105,853,389 of record NC_137470.1, read on the forward strand.
AATGAATGTTTTCTTTCACGTCCGTCAGTGTAGAACATTGATTGAAAAAAAAAGACGTATGGTAGTCGCATTTATGTGATATACTGATCAAAATGAATATGCTCAAACAGTTATGTGTATTATTATTATTATTATTATTATTATTATTATTATTATTATTATTATTATTATTATTATTATTATTACGCGTTCTTTAGTTGTCTTTTAATAGTAGTTCTTGTTCAATTGCTGTAGTAGTAAAATTGGAAGCGTTTTGGAAAGCGTTGCGATATCATTAATATGAGCAGATCAGCCATCAGGATTTATTTATTTTCTGTTACTTTTCGGTTTGTGTTGCACGTATTTTTTACATTGTACTTACGTGACGTTTCCAGTGAATTCTTGTACTACGTTTTCACTAGTACTTTTTGAGGAGGTATGAAACCACGCACAGTAATTATTACCTCATCTGCAATCTTTTAATCAGCGTGAATGAGTACTGATCTGCCACGTAGTATTATTTCTAGGTGTCTTTTACATGCTCTTGTCCACTCAATTTACGTCATAATATGTCCGGGAATCCCTAATGTCCTTAGGGGAATCACTTGCACCGCCATTGCACAAATCTGAAAACTGCAAATTTGGATAGATCAAGTTAGGATCCTTTGACAATATCATGCCGTATCACGTCTGCTCTCTATAGTTTGTGAAATATTAACTCTAAATTTGTTTTCCCATGCTTTCGGCAGCCTATAACACTCAAATTACGCGGTTTTCGCCCTGTGTTTATTGCAACTTTTTTGTTTCTTTTACTCTCAGGAATCATTCCTCTGATTTTGTACAAGGAATTTAGCGCCATACTATCTCTACATACAGTATATACAGGGTGGACAATTTATCTGGAACATCCGTGATAACGGAAAACTAGAAGAGTAAGAAAAGCGAAAGTTTGCACGAAACAACTATAAAGAGGACGACATCGTATCGCGTATTAAACTACACCACCCGGTGAACAGTGTTGCCATCCCAGTATAAAGTTATATTTTTTAAACGGCACTACGTCAGATTATTACATATTTCAAATCAACATGTTAAACAAAAACTTAAAATACCTCATTTTTTATTCAGTGTTGCAAACTAAGGACGTTATAATATCACAAACACCCAAAGTTTGGAATCCTCTTTCACAGACATACTACAACGGAGATCAACAAGACAATGCACATCGGAAGCCCCTTAACCTTCGATACTATGGCCATGGCATGATTTGTTTTGAATGAATAGCAACGAAGTTACATGGGCTTGAAAATTTTATTTCTTTTTCAGAAGGCTTTAATTTGAAATAAAAATGCTTAAATAAGTAGCATATCTAGTTATTTGTGTGGTTTGTAATTGACAAACAAATCATTTGTAATTGACAAACGTAAAAAAGAAAGAGTCATTACGTTTGCTTTTCTTTTCGTCATCATTATTGTTTGGGGTGCGAAGAAATGTTATTTTTTTCAGTAATTCCTATCGATAGAAATACAAATATTGTAATGTACCAAGTGTTTGTGTTTACAAACACCTAGCATACGATTGTGTTTACGAACATTCTGCATGTGCTCCTGTTTCTAAATAACAACCAAGTGCACATTACTATGGAATATTGCAATTGTAGACGACGCAGACAACAGCGACAGCACGGATCACATGACGGCGAGGGAACACCAGCGCCATCTCCGCCTCACCTGGAGTGTTATATAACTGACAGAATTCCATGAACAACCATCAGTTTCGACTGGTTAAATCCCCTTTCTTGGCTTGCAGTTGACTAACAGATCCTTCTTCTTCCGTCTTGCAAATGAAGCCATGTGGGAGACTTTACCTCTCTGTCTGCTTGCAGTGGAGCAGGTAGAAATTCCTAATCACAACCTTGCCTGACTTGCACTAGAGCAGCGAGTGTCCTACAGCCCTTCACGTAGTTCGGTACTGAAGAATCCTTCCCGAGAAAGTCTAGTCGAAAGGATGCTTATACCAATCTTATACGCTATCTTATACTCGTGAATTCACAATATTACTGTATATCTGTAAAATTCTGATTATAGAGGATTTTTTAAATAATAAAACCTATAGTGGGAAATTATTTCAGACTATAATTCTATTCTAATAAGCTCTACTACGGGCTAACTTTACGGGGATGACTTTACAATACGTAACAATATTTTCTTACAAAACCGAAAATAAAGAACAACACTTAAAAATTTCAGCACAAATTCGAATTAGTTTAGTAACTCGCGCAAAGCTAGAATCAAAATCTGAAACAAATAGAAAACCACTGATATATATGTAGATATATAGAGAGGGAGGAAAATAGTAAAGGATAGATCGATTATATTTAGAATATGTAGGCCATATCGGAATAAACATTTCTTAAAGTGAAATGTCTTTTTTAAGCAAGGTGCGAATTACCGGGGGGGATGAGGGGGATTTTCCCCCTCAATCACATTTCGTTCCCCCCCAAAGAAGTCAGCTGAAGTATCCCCACCGGGGATGCTTGCTTTCCCCCTCAAACTATGCTTAGTATAACTCCAAATTTCACTGATTTTTGTTATTTCTTGTAAATTTAATCTTCTAGCTGTATTTCGAAATGATCGATGTAAACTGTGCAGTTTTGGTCATTTCTACTTACCACCTAATTACCCACTATTTTCAACGTTGTTTAGTAGAACTATATTATTATGACTACGGTTGTTACTTGCAACTGTACCTTCGTACCCTTCAGTTCGTCATCGTTTGTGAATTTGAATGTACTAATTGCGTATAACAAAGCCACATATAGATTCATAAATGTTCTTAGCGGTTGGCCAAGAAGAAGTAAATAAATAGCTTCTTCTACCATACTTGGCGAAGTTCGGATATGTCATATTCATCCTCTATATTTGTATCGATTATCATCTTATTTTAATTTTTGTTATAACATATTATTTCATTTTCCAGTGTACTCTTTGTTAGCACATGGTCTTCATTCCCTAGTAGGTTGTGTGTATGCAACTCAAAAGTTGCATTTAATTTGTGATAATTAGCATAGTAATCACTGCTTTTGCAGTTTACGGAAATGAACTTTTGAAACTGTACTCAAAATCTGAGATATAGGTATTCTCTCGTAAGTATATGTTAACGTACACGCTGGGGGATACGCTCCTAGTGAGCAGACATGTTAATGAAGATGATTTTTAGGTGAATAAGCGAATAATTCAAGATTTGTTTCAGCATTTGTTAATACGACTGGTTCTCCGTGTCATTGTCCGTGTCTGTATAAGCATTTCAACTGGAGCGGTTTTTGTTTAAAGTTAACCCTTCATTTTTCCATCTTTTCGCTGTACAGTTTGCTGTCCACGCAATTAATGTTGTCTGAAAAACTTCAGTGTAATGTTTTACTTTATTTGAATAACGTAGCCCATAGTGAATCAACTCATCTTCAACCTAACAGTAAAGTAATTTTTAAGTGTTGACTTTCCGTGCCCATCACGGAATCGATATTTGGAGAAAAAAGTCGTGATGAGCACAGCTTTAGCGGGAAGTAGAAGCACAAGCTCGAAATTTGAATTGAGAGATTTTAAATATTTGGCCTTCGATTTGACCTTGATGTGAGAAATCGAGACCAGCAACAATCCATTTCTTATTTGATAGGCTAATATCTAGATTTTCTTTAAAAAAAAAAAATGTCCGGTTTAACTGATAATTTTAGTGGTTTTCACAAGACTGAAGTAGGTTTCTTTTCGCAACCTGTATGTATTAATACAAAGTGGAAGCTTTCAATATGAGTGGAAAAATCAACATATGCTTGTGATCATGGCTATCGCACGAGCCAAATTATTAACTAAATAAACCTTAGAGAGCTACGGGGGCAAGAGTGAGTACAACATTAAAACACGTTCAGAAAGGTTTAGTGGGTTGTGTGTATGTCAGACAATATATATGTGCATAGTTATTGTCGGTAGATTTATTAAATTAATAAATCTCTTATTTATTACAATGTCACACACACACACACACACACACACACACATATATATATATATATATATATATATATATATATATATATATATATATATATATATATATATATATATATGGGGGGTAAGGCATTTATTGTCTCATTTTGAAATTTGAACCTTCAGACTATGTCCTTTGGCCTAATTTTATCCCCCCCAATATAGATTATCTAATTCGCACACTGTTTTTAAGAATGGCTGAATATTGTTTAACACGCTTTGATGCTTAATATGTGAAACCTTCTGCTTATGAATCCTTGTTCGCTCCCAACATTAGCTACAAAGGCTAAGACGTAATTCAATTGATCCATTCGTTGTATTATTTTAATTTTTTTTTTTTTTTTTTTTTTTGTTCGTCGTCCCGTTTAAAGGGTTGTGCCCTTTCTTCGGGTAAGTGCTGTACTGGAGATCAATTGTCTCTATGGAAATGTAGGTGGTCTAAGGGTTGCCAGGTTATTTATTTCTTTATTCATCACATTAATATTAAACATACATGGATTGAAATGATTCCAGGAGAGAAAAACTTATATATAACACAAACATTAATAGGTTAATGGCAAGAAGACACTATTGGCATTTATTACACAAACACTTAATTAAGAGGAAAAGAAAGTTGAGGGCTGCAGTAATATAATGAACAACTGTAATGAATGGATGAAATGCAGTGCTTTGGACGTCACATCACAAGGTTATGTTAGTTCAGACGAATGAGGTTATCTTCTGTTCCTGGGGCGATTCAGGAACTGATGAAGACGAAGGAGGCCCTTGTTAATAGGTATTACTGTGCATATGATGGATAGATGTGAGATGAAAGTTCGTGCGGTCGGTAGATTGTAAAGATTTCGGGGTCCAAGATGTCATCATCTAACTGTAAATGATATAATGTCATGAAGTGTTGGAGAGGGGTGTCAATGAAAGTTGGTGGTGCATCGTTGTCACGGTCGTAGCGGAGTATATCAAGTATCATAGGATGGGGCTGTGCCATACGTTTGCTGATGTAACGTATACGTAGTTGTTCAAGATGCGTTAATAATGGCGGAAAATCGATCATCTCATAAAGTAAACGTGTTGGGTGCGGTAGGCTTATGCGGTATGCTAGGCGTATAGCATGGCGTTCTAGTATAGCAAGTTTTTGATAGAATTTGAATGGCGCAGATGCCCAGGCTGTATGTCCGTAGGTTAATGTACTCCGCATGAAGGTTTTATAGGTATTGAGAACGGTACGTGCCCTTAATCCCCAGGTTGTGCCCACTAATCTTTTGAGAAGATTAAGTCGATTTTGCGCTTGACCTATGAGTTTGGTGAGGTGTGGAGTCCAGGTAAGATGAGTGTCAAAAATGACACCGAGATACGTAATAGTACTTGAAACTGGAATAGGCGTAAGATCAACCTGCAGGCGAAGTAGATTCGGGTTTCGATGCACTCGTGAACGGCGTCGACGTGGTAAGAAAACTATGGTTTGTGTTTTGGAAGAGTTAATATTTAACCTCCAAACATGACACCATCGCACAAATGAATCAATGGCTACTTGCATGGTTTTATTAAGTGATTGTACGGTGCGGCCAGATGTGAAAAAAGCAGTGTCGTCAGCAAACTGAAATATTGTGGTGTTATTAGGAATAACAAGATCAGCGACGTACAGTAAGTATAATAAAGGAGATAATGATGAGCCTTGTGGTACACCTGATTGCAGCAAGATAGGATGAGATAGCGTTCCATTGATTGAGATGTAAGCTAGTCGTCCTATTAAGAAGGAGTGTATGAAGCGGATGTATGAAGTTGGCAGTCGATAGTTACGAAGTTTATATAGTAAGCCAGGGTGCCAAACTTTGTCAAAAGCCTTTTCCAAATCAAATGTTACAAGGCAAGAAGGAAAACCTGTATTGTATTGATTGTAAATAGCTGTGGTGAGACGGAATAATTGATCTTGAGTACTAAAATTTGGTCGAAATCCAGCTTGGTGTATTGGAAGAAGATTATGTGAGTGAAGATGGTCGTGCATGCGACGGACAAGGATTCTTTCCAAGATTTTGCATAGACAACTAGTGAGGTGAATAGGACGATAGGATGTGACTTCTGATGGAGGTTTCTTTGGTTTAGGAAAGAGAAGCACTTTTGAGTATTTCCAGTCGAGTGGAATATATCCAGTGCGCAGAATAAATGTATAAATGGTGCTAAGAAAGAGTAGAAAAGAATGAGGCGCTTGTCTGATGAGTACATATGTAACAGAGTCAAATCCTGGTGCAGTATTCCGTTTACCTTTAAGTGTATTACTAATAGTTTCGGGTTGAATCGGCATGGTTAGAGGATTATTTGGTTCTAAATCATGATCAGCAGACGGACGAAAGAAAGAAGAAGTTGCATCGGTATGGCGGTTTATAGTTGATTGCAAGCGATCTGGTGTATGCCAACCGGGTAGAGGTGTAAAGATATCTTGAAAATAGGAAGCAAAAATATTAGCCTTTTCTGCATCCGTGAGGACTGCTTGATGATTATGAACAATGGGGTAAGGCGTACGAGAAACTCTACCTGTTAATTGATGGAATTTGCGCCAATATTTGGTAGGATGTGTTTCATTAGCTAGTGTGTTGCAAGTTTGAATCCAGTGGCGTCTCTTGAACGCAACGATATAATTATGCGTGATTCTTAGGTACTGGCGATGAAGCCGAAGCGCTTCAAGGTTACCCGTAGCGAGATATTCACGGAAAGCTCTCCGGGATGCTGAAATAAATGGTAAATATTGCGGAGGTAACTTAGGTTTGTGTAGCTGAACTTCGATTGTTGGAATGGAACGTTGTGCTGCGTCTTGAAGGGCTGTAGTAAGTCCAGTGATTGTTCGATCGAGTTCGTATTGCGTACTAGGCATTGTGAGCGTACTTACGGCAGTGTCTAAATCGGTGCGATATTGTTCCCAATTTGCCTTTTGATAGCAGTAGACCTTCTGAGGAGGAGGCTTCGGCTGAGTGTTGGGAGAACAATGAAGTTCGACTTTGATGGGGACATGGTCGCTACCTATGGAGTCAAGTACAGATATGTGAATAGACTGAGATAGTGAAGATGAAGTTATGACTACGTCAGGAGTAGTGCGACTGATAGGACGTGTAGGTTTCGGTAAAGTATGAAATTCAGCTCGTGTTTCATTCCGAACAAAATCGAGAAAGTTGTCTTTGTCACGTTGGGAACGGCTATGAAAATTGAGGTCGGCCATGATAATGTAATGCCGAAAGTTGGTATCAATATAGCGGAAGAAATCATAGCTGATAACTCTGCCTGGACGATAGTAAATAGTAACAAAGGTAACTGTTTTGCCTCTAAAATAAATTGTCGTGATGTTATGTTCAGGAAGTTGAAGAGCAGGTGGAACAGTAACTGCACGATAAGGAAGACTTTGCCGAATGCCAATAGCTGTGCCTCCGTAGAGGCGTGGTCCAGTTGGAGCGTCGTGTCGAAGTAAAGTATACTTCGGTATATAGCATGTTAAATATGGTGCAAGGTAAGTTTCATTAAGAGCGAATGCGGCAATTTGTTCCTCCTTGAGGAGCTGTGTAAAGAGCAGTTGGTGCGTCAACAGTGATCGTATGTTAAGGAAAAGTAAATTGTAACTCATAATGAAAGTGAATATAAGTCCGAAGGTATAGCTGTCCATATCAAACATAAACTTCAAGTGGTTGGATTTGGAAATGCACTGTTGGTCCGGAATACGTTGCATGTAGTTGTAGATTAAATAACAGTTTGGCTGCGTGCATGATTTGAGTTAGAATATGGTTGCGAAGAAATGGGTGGATGTTCTGTAGTGAAATAGTGAGAAAACGGAGTAGATCTTCGACGGTAACTGGATGGCGCAATGAATTTGCTGGTGGAGTTGGTGCATCGACCGAACGTATTGGAACAACTAGTTCAGGCTTTGCTGGATCAGGCTGAGGCTTAGCTTTACATTTATAGCTGTACGTTGGGTGACGTTCAGAACAGCGATCACAACGTGGTGGTTCTTGAAGGTTTGGACAGCTTTTTGTAGGATGTTCGCGGGAACAATAGCCACATTTGGTGCTGTTTGTGCATTCAGCTGTTGGGTGTGAATTATATTGTTGACATTTCTCGCAGCGAACAGGTAGTGGTGCCGGCGTGCGAGATGGCTCAACCTTATATTTGCGTCTATAGATATATGCGCCCTTGGATAGAAGTTGATCAATCAGCTGTTGTTGATCAGTCAGCACTCGAACGAGATAAGTAGGTCCCTGGTTGTTCTTTATCCTGATACAACGCTTTATAGGTAGCCCTTCCTGATGGAGTTCAGCAAGAATTTCGTCATCAGTAAGATCAGGCTCCACACCGCGAATAACTACAGACAGCATAGGAGGTCGCCGTGGTGGAGGAGGAGTTTTGCGTGTACTCGGCTGTAAAGTAGAAATCTTTGCTTTGGTCCCAAAAATTTCATAAGTTGCCTTGTTGCGAACATGCGTGGCGAAATTTGGGTTAGTGGATTTCAAAATGATGCCGCGGCGCGTCTTAACAATTTCACGGATCTCAGGCCGAGGGACGTACTTGACTAACTGCTGGAAGACAGCACGAACAGTGTCATACTTCTGATCGTAGTCGGTTAGCAAGAAGTTGTACACGGGATCTGACTGGTATTGCTGATGATTATCGGCAGAAGTGGATGCCCAATCCATACAATGGCTGTCAGTTGTAGTCTGATGAACATTGGGAGTAATTCGTTGCTTCTTTGAATCTAGCGCTTGTTCGCCATCAGAGAAAGATCGAGAACGAATTCTATGTCCTTTAGTGATGCAGTCAGCGTAGGTAGTCGAAGGAATAGAGTTACGGTCTGAACGAGGTGTTCCCGTAACAATCCTTGGCTGCGTCTTTTGGCGACCATTAGGCCCGATGTTAAGTGGTGGAGGTTGTAATCCTAAATCCTGACCGATATTCGTAGGTCCGTTAGCTTTGCCAGTGTCTGTCATCGTGATAGAGTAGCCGAGGGCCGAAGCCCAGATGAAGATGAAGAAAAAAAATGAAAAGAATGTTAGATGAAGTTCAAAAAACAAGACACCCTCCGAAAGTGAAAACTTTCGTCAGACCCCTAAGTGCTGTAATTGTGCTTTGCTCGCAAGTACGTATGCTATACTTGGTCCTCGCTGGCACAGTAACTGACACAAGAGAGGTTAGGTTTCTTGGTAAGGTATATGTATTTTAAATTCAGAACTTAAGATTTTAAAACCCCAATCTGCATTTTATGTATATGAGAACTATCATAGTAACGAGTATAAAGTAGAAACTTAGAGAGGTAGGTGATAAGTAAAGACGGCAATTGTTACAATATAAAACATGAAAAAAAAAATGAAGACGAACTGGGAGATACGTCGCCAATGTCACCTACAGGTGACACTACTTTAAAGGCGTCTTCTTGTTCACCAATCGTCCACCAGATGGTCCTAGTGAACCACAGTACCACCAGCTACTTACCTATATATGTTGCATCACCACACAAAAAAGGTTCGAAGTCAACGTACTGTACAAGGAAGAAGACGCCTTTAAAGTAGTGTCACCTGTAGGTGACTCTGGGCGTTGACGGGTTAAAGAAGGGCAGTTTACCTGTAAGAATGAGCATGCATTAATATATTCTTATTTTCTTAATATACCCGAAGCACTATATTTAGAATTACAAATAACACAATTGATATGCATTACTGAAATTGTGAATATTCAAAACTTATCAAAACAAAGAAAGAGATAAAAAAATACAGATCATAGTAGACATATTAGTATCATAAATCTAAAACTGAAGACAAACTGCGGAATAATACTGTGACAACAAACTACGTTTAAAAATAGTTCATTAGTACTACACCGTTGCACTTGATAAACCTGTCATGCCATATAACACAGAGGTCACTTCTGATATTAAAATCAATATTTTCAGGTTATCCAATATAACGTTATGCTCTCTGTAAATTAAGATGGGTTTGAAACCTCAAAACAATCGTTCTAGATTTATCGATTTAACAAAATCACAGTTGAAACTCAGCTTAGGAATTCAGAGAAACATAAATTGTGATTTCCATTTATTTGGTTGAATATCATTCCGATAAGAAGTGCAAAATTCCATATCTTAAAGGTGAGCTGTGCTCAACGATGACCGCAAGGAATGTGACACCTGAATTATAATATAGAAAATATGGCTAATCATCACAAAAAATGACATTTGTTCACAGTTCCTTGGAGAAATGTCAAAAGGTGGAATTTTTAAATTACCTCCTGCAACCTCCCGCAACCTGCTGATCATTGTTATTGCATTTAAATAAATTATTATTGAATTATAAATTCAAGTTGAAAAACATTGTTGAAATAAACAGTTTCAAATCCCAAGAAACATAGCTTCTGTCTGCGTACAGTTATAATAAGATATTTTCTGGAGTACTTTCATGCCAACACCGTGAATCTTTAACTACACCCTGAGCATAAAGTTTAGATTTAGCTTTCTTTACTAATGCTCTAGTGTTAGTCTTTCCACTCAATAGCGGGAAATTGTTGGGAAAAAGGAAATTTTAGAGTAATTTTTAAACAAGTTTCTCTCTGTTACTTCACTATTTGAAACATACATACAAGGATCTGCACACCATCGGATACCCCACCTCAATACCTCTCGAGTGAGATATAACATTCATCTTTACACCACCACCACTGTGTGTTATACATAATTAACGGAAACTAAACAGGTTTCAGGGATTGAAAGGGTATCTCTATTTCGGAAGCCAGTAGGAAATGAAATGAAATTTTTGAGTGTTACGTCCCACAGTTATGCCGGCTAGGCTAAAGGAGACGGCGATGATGAAAAATGAATGAAATGGTGGAACGAAAGTGGGAGGAAACAGAAGAACCCCGAGGAAACCCATGCAAACGATGTTTGTCCACCACAAAGTTCACTTGGCGGGAGCAGAGTTAACACTCGGGACCCCATGCACCAGAGTTGAACGCTCTACCACTGAGCCACCGCAGACCCTGGAAACCAGTAGGAATAGACCATATATTCACATAAATTTTGGCTTAGTACGATCTCCCCAAAAAACTCTCAAACTGCATGCACTTTCTCACCGGGTAGAGTATATACTTGTTTTTAAATCATTTGATTTACTTTTTGCTGTGCATCTGACTAAAATTGTTTTCTTTTTTACTCTTTCTAGGAAAATGGCTTCTACAATTCTAATATTGCACATAATTATACATCTATGTTTATCTAAGCAGACTGGAAAGTTCATCTTTAGTGAATCACAAAACAAAGACATAAGTAAATGCGTTGATGAAATTTGGCGATCGTACTTGAATAAGAGCAATAGTATAATTCTTTTTCAAGACGTACAGGTGGAGCATAATCCATTAATTACAACAAATATTACTACACCAATTATTAGATTGCAAGTACCGCCTTTAATGGAAGGTAGAACTTTTTTAAAGAATGTAACTGAAAATCTGAAGGAACGATTTCTTTCATCGCTTCTCGGACTGGGAAGCGTGGATTACATATTTATAGTTGAAGAAGTTTCTCAAATCTCAGAGTCAATCAAAAGAAATTATTGGATTAAATTAGCTAGTCCTCCTACTCATGTTGTTGTATTGTTTGCAAATCTTTTTTGTAAAAACACAAACGTGAGAAGAGCTCTCAAGATTTTGCATTACTACGATATGGTGAACTCAATCGTCTTATGCAATAGTAGGTCTAGAGCACATGGAAATGAACATTTAAAGAGTAGTAGCTATCCCATATCCGTTTTTTCATATTTTCCATTTACTGAAAATTCTTGTAGATCAGTGCAAGGTGAGGTTCTCATGGATATCTGGGTTGACAATAAATTTGTCTTTGGAATCAACCTGTTCCCCAGCAAAGTTCACAACCTACATACCTGTGAAATACTAATAGTCTCAACATACGATAACTTTCACTATTACTGGGAGAAGACAGATGAAGGAGCTGTAATTGTCAGTGGTACGTATGGCAAATACCTGACAGTGTTATCGGAAGTCATGAATTTTAGCTTACAGATTAGCGTTCATCAAAACAATCCATTTGGATTGAAAGAAGTTATTAAGAAAGTATTTCGAGAGGGATATGACGGGATATTCATGATAATGTCTATAGGTCCTTCTAATGGCTTTTTGGATTACATATTATCTCGGGATTTCAGTCACCATATTTGGATTTTTCCAGTTTCCTCTGAATATCCGAGATGGATGTCTTTAATACTGCCATTCAGTTATACTTCGTGGATGTTCTTACTTTTGTCCTTTCTTATTTTGTTTCTGTCTTTTAAAAGTTTCTCTTATTTAAACGTCAGTCAGGTGCTAAATCACACTGCTTACAACAATCCAATATTATACAACTTGGCTGTTTTATTAAATATATCTGTTTCCTCTGTCCCCTCAAATATTTATTTTAGGATGATCTTCATAGCATGGGTATTAGAGTCGTTGGTTATCAACACTGCCTACCAAGCTGCTCTCTTTCGTTTCGTCATTCACCCTATGATGCATCCATCACTAGATAACGAAGAGGAACTTGTAAAATCGTCTTTGTCATTTGGAGGTTTTGTAAATAATAGGCAACTCTTCGAGGCAAAAAACGACAGTGTGTCAATAAGTATTCTAGAGAGATGGACCTATACGAATGATTCGTATAACGACTTCAAAAGAACAATTCAAGAGAAAGATTTTGCTTTTGTTTCTCGTAAGGAATATACAGGTTTATTTGAGAATGTTATTTATCGTGATTACAAGAAACCCTTGTTTCACATAGGCTCCGAAGTTCTTAACTACAAGCCCACAAGTTTTTATTTGAGTCTTGGTTCACCTTTCACTACAACTTTCACACGTATTGTTGATATTTGTTTCGAAGCTGGACTTCCTTTCAGGTGGACGGAAGAGGCACATGACTATTTAAGAAGCACATATTACAATAATTTGCATTTAAATAAAGTGTTTTCAGGGCCTATGTCCATTTCATTGCACAATGTTCTGGGTGCTTATGTAGTCCTCTTTCTTGGTCTAATATGTTCAGTGTTAACGTTTTTGGTTGAGATAACATACAGGTATCTTCGGAGAAAATCTAAAGCTAAATAACGAACGACTGATATAAATACACATATGTAATTTTTTTGGGAAAATATAGAATGAACAAAATGTTACAAATTTTGACCAGTAGCATACCAAGAGTTAGAAGTACTTGAATTATTCTGTAAGCAGATTTGCAAACTTCGCATAGCTGGTCTGTGTCCCGTTGGTAGAAAATGAAAAGTACTGAGATGAGCCAGAGCAATACAACACTTCTTTTCTTTAAATTCGACATTCTTTGAAGAAGTAGAAGAAGTGAGAGTAACGTGTTAGGAAAATATAATTGGAATATTTCAATTGATCTTCCGGCAAGTATGCAGTTTTAGGCTAAGGGAAACAGATGATTAAAGCAAACGACATATGATAAAATAATTTAATGGAATGAAAATGTGGGAGAAAAAGAGAGTATTCCAAGAAACCCAGGGGACACGATGTTATCCACAACAAGCTTGCTTCGCCAAGGGATCCCACGTACCACAGGTAAAAACTCTACCAGTGAGCTACCGTGTTCCAATATGATATGTTAGAAATACAAGACAGATTTTTCGTTATGTCTCAAATTAATTATAATTACAAGCTGATATACCCTAAAGTAAAATTATTCAGTTACATTGTGTAAGGTACAACTTGATTGAAGCCGTATATATTATTTAGATTGTATGATTTTTTTTTTCTGTCGAGATATTGGTCTCCTGTTCATGGGAAACTACATGATTGTGTGAGAAGTAAAAGTGGGCTCCTACGTAAGATCTAGAGAAAAATCAATTTGAAAGAAAAAATATCTATTTAAGGTATTTTCAAACATCTTTTACCATCAAATAACACTGGTATACAAAATTTTGCTTATTATTATTTCTTGATGAATTTTTATGTATTTTGACCCCCTGAACACGAATCTGGCACTTATTTTTATGTAGTGTCAATATTTTCAATGATATAAGCATGTTTTATTTTTCTCCTATACTGATTTATGCAGAGTAATTTGCGTCCTTTTACTTCGATACTCGCTAGGTGGTATCGCATTTGTTATTAAAGATAATTGTTCGGAGTACGAAACAGAGAATATAGATTCTAAAGATACATAGCAGAATTGTAAATTGATTAAATAGAGTTATTCAAGTGTGAAGCTGATTTTGGAGAAAACAAAATATAAGGAACATCAATGGGACGTGTGTGGGGATTTCAAAATCATTGGTTTTCTTCTTGGGTTGCAAAGTGGTTATACTAAATATTCCTGCTTTCTATGTCTGTGGGACAGTCGGACAACTTACCAGCATTATGATCAAACCACGTGGCCTGAAAGAACGGAGCTTATTCCAGGAACACATAATGTGATAAATGAAGCATTAGTGCCCAGGGAGAAGATTCTCATGCCAACATTACATATTAACCTGGGATTGGCAAAACAATTTGTGAAAGCTCTGGGTCGCAATTCACCTGCCCTACAATGTATCAAACAAATGTTTCCAGCTTTATCACAGGCAAAAGTTCTGGCTGGCATTTTCACAGGGCCTCAGATTCATGTCATGCTTAATAGTGCTCCACTTAAACAAAAAATGACGGAGTTGGAAAGAAACGCTTGGGGGGGCCTTTCATAAATTGGTGACGGGATTTCTTGTGCATAACCGAAGTGAAGCGTTTGAACACCAAGTTAAGACACTCATTGATCAATATCGAGCATTGGGATGTAGAATGTCTTTAAAATTACATATGCTACATTCGTACTTGGATTTCTTAAATTACCAAGAAAAAGCGTGAATTATTTATGGTTGTGAGGGAAGATATATATATATATATATATATATATATATATATATATATATATATATATATATATATATATATATATATATGAAATACAAGGAGTAACAGGATTGAACATTAAAAACATCTTTTTCAGCAAACATTCAATTAAAAGCAAATTATAAATGCTAGTGTTTCAAATAGATAACATATTGACAGAAAGACAGTTGATTCTTAAGAAAGCTTACCTCTAAAGTAAACTCACAAAATTTTCTAAAATATTTATTATTTGTTGATATTTTAAATATTAATTTACACGAAAGTATATTCCTTATTTACTTGTAAACTCTATACTGTCTTCAGTAAAAGATATAATATGATCCAGAAGTTTTACTCCTATTAGTAGTAGTGCTTTACCAACTTCACTCAAACACAATAAACATTGATGATACAAAGAAATGAACAGACACATGAGATAAATTTGTTTTTATTATATGTACAAAGCAAAAAAAAGAAAGGAAGCTCAAAAATATCTGATAGACATTTACTATATAGAGAGTTTGTTTGTACACAGGAATTCTTTAGAATTACATTCAACTATGGGATATCTTTTAATAATTTAGTTTATCTATAACTCATCTTGTGTTGAAACAATTGAACTTCATTATAAGAAATGTTGAAATGTTTAAAAGCATCAACGTTACTAGAACTCTTCCTAACTACATAGCGCAATTACAATTGTCATAGGTGTTAGTGATTTTGTCTAATTATTTTGCTACATGCAAGGAAATGAGATAGAAACAATACCAAAAAGATCTCTAGGATTATTAGTATTATATAAAAAGGACAAATTAAAAGATACATTTCTCACAGTAGTTTGTTAAGTGAATTTAATTATGTTAGAATTCCTAGTACAAATAAGATTACACTGTCAGTGTAACTTCATAAAATAATAAATGACGTTCTTTATAAGAATATGTTTTCCTAGTACATCTTATTGAACATCATATACGTAGAGAACCTGAATGAAAAATAAATTTACTAAAGAGTAAACTCGAATATAAAATGTCTTAACGCTTCACACGTAACCGAATCTGTAAATTATGCAATACTATAGCTGAAACATAGAAAATACTGATCTGACTCTCACTCGAAACTGTGTTCATAAGATTACTAAAACTAGAGTCATAAATTAGGATTAAATAATATCAAATAGAGCACACATGTAGCATAAATGTACATTATATGTAGTACATACGTAGCACAAATGAATCGTTGATTTGAGAAACGTCACAAGTCAATAATGTCAATAGTACCGTAAGTTAATCATTTGTGACGTTTCTAAACTCAGGGACACTTGTTGTAACTCGATATTGCACGAACTGTAAGCGTGACTTCTGACATATCACAACTCAATGGGGTAACTATCCTTCAAGTGTCAAAGCTGTACGTAAACTCATATTCGACATATGGTTGACTTAAGACGTTTCTTAAATCAGCGATTCAAATGTAGATTATATGTAGCACATATATAGCACAAACAAAGGAGCACATGTAAATTATATGGTTATGAGTATCTGTTCATATATGCAAATGCATATTTGTATGTATACATGGTGTGCTCACTGCATAAAAGATTCAATTCCACTGTTGGTCACTTCGGACACATTTCACGCTTTTTAGACCTCTATCTGATGGTTCTTTTGCACTTTAAAACATTCATGTTCGAATATTGTAAGTAACTCTTATGGTGTAAAGAAACTGTGTTAATTTTTCTGTGTAATAAGCATACTAAAAAAACTTTGTCTCATCCTCTATACGTTTTGTAATTGTACTAGATTTCCTTCATTGCATTGCCATAGATATGAGTTTATTTCGGTTATATGGATATAAGTCTACCTATACGCTTGTCTTTTTTTTTAATGATTGACATTGTATTTACAAAATGTACGTTTAGGTTTTATTTAAATTTTCTATTTTTTGAGTAAATGTCTTTTATATTTCCTATTATATAATTTTTCTAGTGTAGTTTTGTATTACATTTCTTACCTTCATTATAAATATCATTGATATGTGTACTAATTCATGTAAACCCTCAGTTATATATAATCTTACTCCAATTAAGTTAATAAATACATGAATAAAATGAATAAATATTTGAACTGTCTTTGGAGGGTTGTGTTTTCTATTGTATGTGTGTTCGATGGTGCTCTTTTACATTAACTTTTCAACAATGCTTCGGTTCCTGATTATCTGGATACACACGGATGGTTGCTGAAGAAATGATGACTTTGTAACATTAAACAGTGGTATTAAACTTTATCAATTCCGGCGTTGTGTTTCTAAAGTAAATTTCCCACCTAGTGTCAAAGTGTACGCTTTATTTATTCCAACCTAACATTAGAAAGTTTACATATATGAGCTATCAAATATCATAGAGGAATGTAATGGCCTGTTATCATACAAAAAGTAGAAAGAAAAAAAGAAGAATATTGTAGACATAACAGAACTTGTATTCGACTGTAACACCGTTGGTGGCTAATTGAGTAACTAGGTTGTTGGAATTTTTCATCTCAAATTCTATGTCTCAGTTATGAGGCAGAATTCAACTTGTCAGAAATCACCGGTAAAAATCTACACATATCTACATGGTGTTAAATAAACAAAAAGAAATAGTATTAATAGTTGTTAACAGCGCGTGTGAATTGAATTCCATTACTGATTATTGTAGATGGCAGTATCTAATAGATTGGCGACTTCACTGTTTTACATGAATTATAGTAGCTTTATTTAAGTTGATGGACCATCTCTCTCTCTCTCTCTCTCTCTCTCTCTATATATATATATATATATATATATATATATATATATATATATATATATATATATATATAGTCCTCGTATATATATATACGAAGAAGGATCAAATGAAAACCTTTAAAGTGCAATAAATGTTGGAATGTAACAATGAAAAGAAAATCTTAACTTTTATTTTTCAACGTAGTCCCCGTGACATTCAATGCAAGTATTCCACTGTTTCGGAAGTGCATACCTCGGTGGAAAAATTCTTTTGATCGAGATTGTAGCCACTCGTGCACCGCATTTTTCAATTCTTCGTCACTATTGAAATATTTGACGCCCATCGCTTCTTTGAGTGATCCAAAGAAATAGAAGACACTGGGGAGAGATCTGGTTAATAGGGTGGATGAATGAGACACTCAAATTTGATGTCATGCATAGTCTCAACGATCAAACGGGCAGTATGCGGTCGGCCCAAAATTATTCCATTATAATCCCAGAAGAGAGTGAGCATGACCTTTCCTGCTGATGGTTGAGTGCGGAATGTTTTTGGTTTCGGGGAAGAGCTATGCCACCATTCCTTGCTCGCTTTCTTGGTTTCTGATTGATGATAGCGAATCCAGGTCTCATCGCCTGTAACAATCCTGTCCAAAAATGCATCACCCTCGGCGTTGAAACGACGCAGAAGTTCTTCACAGGCGTCGACGCGGCGACCTTTCAATTCAGCAATCAACTGACGTGGGACCCATCTTGCTGATATCTTATTGCAATGCAGAACATTATGTACAATGTGTTGTGCTGAACCAAAGATAATCTTCATTATTGTTGCGATTTCTTTCAGGGTAATACGCTTGTTGTCCTTTACAAGCTGTTCCACTAGCGCAATATTGTCGTCGGTCACTACGCGGTGTGCCTGTACCGGTCGAGGAGCATCCTCCACAGATGTTACGCCACTTTTAAACTTCCTACACAACTCGTATACTTGCTGCAGGGACAAACACGAATCACCATACTTTGCTGCCATCCTGCGATGAATTTCAATTGGTTTCACACCTTCACTACTCAAAAACCGGATCACCGAACGCTGTTCTAATGCGGTGCATGTGGACAGTGGGGCGGTCATCTTGAAACTGCTCCTTGCTAGTGCTTGTTTGACTAGACTCTTATGCCACCTACTGGAGAAAGAGAATACTGTTAGAAACAATATTGCCAACTTTCAAAGTAATAGCACATTTGAAATTTATAATAAACTTGCGTCTAAAGTTTAGTGTCAATATTTTTCGCGTTTTTACACACCATCCGCGTACTTCCTTAATGATACCGCGTAAAGTATTGTCGCTCGCTGGCAGGAAACACCCGCCTGTTGTGTTACTTGCTGTAGAGTAACGAGTTTCAATTTGCTCTGGTAGGTCGACAGGATTACTTGGAGTGTGCAAGTGCTCTTGGTATTTCATGAAGTTTTGATGCTGCTCTATGTGTGTTGCGATCTCATTTCTTTGTGACAAGATGCCTTACTGCCTGTGCCTGGCCTGGCCTGGCCTGTTTAAAGCTGGTAAAAAATCAAAGATATCTTTAGGCAAACGGGTCTGCGGCTGGGAACAGTACTGCATTTGGTGAAACGTTTTAAGGAGGAAGGAGAAGTCAAAATGCCCTGTCCAAAACCAAAGTCTGGTAGGTCTAGGAAAGTGTCTCAAAGAACGCTACAGATCGTGAAAAGGTAGCTGCAGAAGCAACCTTCTTTAACAGCTAAGGAATTAAGAGAAAACAATCCTGCATTGCTTGGTAATGTGTCACTACGGATGGTGCAGGAAAAAATTCATGGCAACTTAGGGCTACGCAGTCACAGAGCTCCCGGAAACGCCTTCTTACAGAGGATTATCGTAAGAAAAGACTGGCTTTCTGTAAGAAAAAAAAATGATCTTTGGACTGTTAATGACTGGAAAAAAGTGTTATGGACTGATGAAGCCACATTTTTCGTTAGTGGCACTGGCTCCCGGCAAATGTACCGTCTTCCTGGTGACGATTCCACCCTTCCTCGGCACATATGTCCATCTGTAAAACACCCTGCCACTATCATGGTCTTGAGTTCCTTTAGTTATGGTGGTGTAGGAGAGTTAGTAACTTTGTCTAGAAACCAGACTATGAACCAGTTTATCTATTTTGAGCTATTAAACGATGTATTGGAATCGTCCTTTGCAAAAAAAAAAAAAAAAAAAAAAAATGGAGCGTCTTTTTTTTATGCAATATGAGCTTCTTGTCATACAGCCAAAAGTGTGGTATCTTGGCTTAAATATGCTTGTGTCTCATTTTTTTGAAGATTGGCCAGGGTATAGTAAAGTCTTAAACATCATAGAGAACCTATGGTCTGTCATGAAGAGACGTTTACAGGGTATGGGCATCTCTACATTGCCTCTGCTGGAAGCTACCATCAGGAGGTTTAGGACAATTAGCCACTTGTTACCCTCCAAACTCTCGTATTGAGTGTTCCGGAGCAGTCTTGCGAAGTAACGTAACGCAAGTATGGTGTTACTTGTAACGCGTTACTTTTTAAGTAACGTTTCCTAGTAACGCGTTACATTTTTTCCAAAGTAACTGTAATGGTAACGCGTTACAAATTTTTAAGTAACGTACCTAGTTTGCGTTACTTTTTCGCGTTACATTTCGGATGAGTAACTACAATATATGTATATTTTTTTCGGAAACAAATGTTTCTTTCCTGTAAGTGAATTTCTCAGAATGGAACAATGGAGCATGAACGATGTCAGTGACCGACAATTCCTGCACTGTTCGCCTTTTCCCGTTTCGCATTATGACCTCTAGTAATAAAATTAGCATGTAAAACCTGTTATCACTTTTCGCGCCGTAAGGACTTTGTGGTGGACAAACACCATGCTTGTGGGTTTTCTCGGGGTTCTCTCGCTTCCTCCCACTTCCTTCATTCCACCATATCACTCATCTCTCATCATCACCATCTCCTTTAGCCTAACTGGCATAACCGTGGGACGTAAAACTTAAAGATTCCATTTTTCCTGTTATCACTTCTCATCTTAAAGCAAGGCGGAACGGGAAATCTCGATGTGCATTTTCCCGTTTCGCCTTACGAACTTTACGTTGGTAGGCTCACAAATACATTCATAGATACAATTTGATTTCTTTATTTACATAACAAAATATAGTGCCACTTGCTGCTTTTGGAAGATGCGGACAGCCTCAGGGAAATCACGTGTACTGATTGTAAGTACCTGGAAGATTTTGTCTTAGATTTTGACAGCTCCAAATCAATACATTCAGTGAGTGAACTACGAGTGCAATGGTACTGGTAGTCTATTTTACTTTGAATGGTGTTGTTTTTATAAAGATGTAGAACGAAAATATTTTATCGTTCGAACATTGGAAAGAATATTTTTTCTTAAAAGCTGAAGATGATGGTGAACAGCAGTGGAGTATTTAGGGTTGGGGCTTCCGGGCTTTTGCCCCCCCCCCCCCCGAAATCTTACTTACTATAGTGAAGTATATAAAATATTTGCAGAATTTTAACATTTTCAGGCAAAGCCCTACCGATCAACACTGCGTACGATCGAAACTGCGTAGTATCAAAAAATTCAGCTCAAAACCTGTTTCGATCCTACGCAGTTTCGACCCTACGCAGTGTGGACCCTACGCAGTTTCGATCCTACGCAGTTTTGGTCCTACGCAGTTGCCCTGAAATAATTTAAGTTTTAATCATGAGCTCAAAAAATATATATATTTTTTTATCTCTCTTTAATTTGTTTAACCTGTGCAGCTATCAATTAGGGTTATATTCATGGACTCCACACGACGAAAACTGCGTAGAATCCAAACTGCGTAGGATCGAAACTGCGTAGAATCCACACTGCGTAGAATCCAAACTGCGTACGATCGAAACTGCGTAGAATCCAAACTACGTAGAATCAACACTGCGTACGATCGAAACTGCGTACGATCGAAACTGCGTAGAATCCAAACTGCGTAGGATCCACACTGCATGCGACCAGGGGCGTCGCTAAGGGGGGAAACGGGGGAGCAAGTCACCGACTTCTGATCGAGTTGGCATTTTCTTAGTTACCCACTTGTTGTGGATTATCAATTCTTTTACGGACTTGGCAGTTGGCACAATTGAATATTTATGTAATTAGTCTAGGTTTTTGGCTAAGTGGGGCTTCGTCCCAAATTTACCAACTTCTGAACAAGTTTGCAAATTAAAATGCCTAGTTGGCAGTTATTACTTAGAAGACTGTCGTCACGTTCAATCAGAGCCGTAGCTAGAGGGGGGGCAGCGGGACGCTCGCCCCGGGCGCTGATAGCAAGGGGCGCCGAACGAGCAAGAAGAAAGGAAAAGTGTTGAAAATGAATAAACGACGCGGCGCCCCGCAAAATTTTTTGCACCCTATTAAATCAATATGTCGGTTAGCAAAGAAATGGATTTGTTAAAAATTGTCTTGCTCGCTTCGCTAGCAACTCAAACGTTTCTATAATAGTCACAAGTTTTTCACTTATTAAAGGACAATGTGATATCAAGGTGCCGAGTAATGTCTTATAGATTATGCAGGAGCATTTTCAAAGTCAAACGGTCAAAGTCTGAAATGTGTTTTGATTGTGATGAATTTGCTTAGTTAATCACGCCTTTCTACAAAATCGGGTTTATCACGATGGTGAGAATGAAGGTATGAAAAGTAGAGGAGTGAAGAGAACATGCAAGCAGCTGTCTACGCGGGAATATTAAAAATGAATTAAACAAGAATATTAACATTTTCGAACTTGAAGAAGTTGTAAAATAGAGGCTTAAGAGGTCAGAACTTAACCAACTATTTTGTCTTTTCCAAAGACTGATCACTACCAGTGATTTTTAAAAATTCAATTGGCATATGAATTGCTTCCAATTTGAATGTTTTTATTCGAATCATTTCTCCATGGATACTTTTTCTGCATATGTATCTAGTTGTGATATTTTTACCTATCTACATACATACAAAATATACACACATTATATATCCGTATGTGGTAATGCGCCGTTAATCTGTACCTGTACCTCAGTGCATTAGTTCATATTTGGACAAGGGGCGATTCGGATATTGGTCTGTACCCTCGGATATTAAAATTAAAACCTAAGAAACCTTTTTCGAATCGATAATAGATCATAACCGGATTGATTATAAATATGTGAGTATGTTATTTTGTGATCGGTAATTTTATTTTAGAATATGTGACTGTAATTATATCAAACCTCAAATCAACATATCTAATGCTAATTCCGACTATTTTAGTATTTATAAATGGATAACTGTGTTTGAATTAACTGACCAGATGAGTATTTAAATATTGAAAAACTATTGCAAACTTCGTTTCAAAAGATGGACAAGTTACAGGCGTATGGATTGAGAATCAATTATGATTTGTAATGATGACTACGTCAGAAGTGTAATACTAACTTTGAAACAGCTTCGACGGAATATAATGTAAAATAGTTATGTAATATGAAGAATTTAAAGTAATGAAAAATATTATGTATGATGAATATTGAAGGATAAGAATAATAATAATGTTTAACGAATATTTCGATTGTAAAGATATTATTTCGTAAAGGCTGTCAGAAAGTTAGAGAAACAAAAGTCAGATAAAGATTCATATGCTGTTCTGTGTGTACTTATCTGCGTAACATGAATGAAAATTTATATGATTTTATGTACAGCTTAATGACCTAATCACCAGTTATTCATATGTATGTCAACAACGTTACAATATTGTACTTCGCTTTGGGAGTTTCTCATTTGTACACTGAACCTCAAATCGATTTATAATTGGAACACGTACCCGTGGGAGTAGGAGCATTTCAATGTATTCCGTTACATTTCACAAAAATATTTTTAACCGTAAAAGATTCGAAATTAAACTACTATTCAAATAGAGAATAAAATTACAAAAGTTTACAATTATTACTGGAAATCAATGCTGTCACCCATTTTGAACATTTTAAAAGAACATAGTTTCTAATGTATTGAAATTTCATTTCTTATGAATAGTTTGAAACGTTGTAAATAGTTGTAAAGAACCTGGAGAAAATTCATCAAAATCCTCCTACAATGGGGAAGCCGTGTTAGACATGGAGTTAGTGGATGCAGATGGTGGCATTGGAAAAGTCCGGGTCTCCCGAGCACAGTGGTGATATCAGAAACCGGTCCCCAGCCATGAGGCTTCAGAAAAACGGGGTCCCGAAGTTTTGGGCGCGGGTTCTTTCTATACGCCTATTAAACATGGAATTGTATGTGGGTGGTGAAATTGGAAATGTCCGGGTCGTCTGAGCACAGTGTTAACGTCAGAAATTGGGCCCTTGTCTCAAAGGTCCAAAAATGGTGTCCGGAAATTTTGAGCTTGGCTTCATTATATTTTTCTTTTAAGCATGGAGTTATTGGATACATATTGTGGTGTTGGAAAGCTCCGGGACCTGAGACTCCAGAAATGAGATCCCAAAAGTTTGGGTTCAGGTCTCTTTTATTTGCCTATTTAACATGGTGTTATACTATAGTGTTAGCGTTTGAAAGGTCGGGGTCGATTAACGAAAGCGGTAATGTCAGAAATTGGGCCCTGGCCTCGATGCTCCAGAAAATGTGGTTCCGAAATGTTGGGCTCGAGTCCACTCTATTTCTCGTTTAAGCATGGAGTTGTTGCATACAGATGGTGACGTTGGAAAGATCCGATTCCCCTCAGCATAGTGGTGGTCAGGAACCGGGCCCCCACCATGGGGTCCCAGAAATGGAATCCCAATGTTTTGGGCATGAGCCTCTTCTATACGCCTATTAAACATGAATTATTGTACGAAGGTGAAAAACTTGTATCTTTCTTTTAAAAAAAAAAAAATTGTATCTTCCTTATAATTATTATATAATAATCTGAGCTCCTAAACACGTATAAAAGATACCGAAGTTATATTTCAGCAAAAAAACAATTACCATAAAACATATCTTTGCATGTGTAATGACTGAAATGTACTATAATTTGCTTCCCTCCCAAATAAATACATAAATAAATAAACGATTACAGTCGATAAGCGTAAATCTAGCAGAACCTATTTTCCGAAATCTAAAACAAATCACGCTGATTGTTTATTGCTTGTTCGAGATTGTCCACATTACATTTTCGGTCGCGATTGTCCACATCACATTTTCGGTTTTTCATTGTTTTTAATTAACTATACCACAACAGAAATTCCCGCTACGAATAAATTACACGTTAGGTATACGCCTATGTGTCTCGTCTCGAGGACTTCTGGGCCGTGGCGGCTTAGTGGCAGAGGGTTCACACATGATGCGTGGGCCCTGGTTCTATACCAACTTGCGCAAAGTGGGGTTTGTGGTGAACAAACACCGTATGTAAGGGTTTTCTCGGAGCTTCCCTTTCCCACAACTCTTTCATTTCACCATTCCATTTATTCTCATCATTTGCGTCTCCTTTAGCCTACCCAGGATGACAGTCGGACATAAAACTTAAAGATTTCATTTTCATTTTCACATTTGAAGACCCTGTATCTGTGTTCCTTGAGTGCCCCGAATGCTAAATAATAATGGGTTGGAAGGCCCATGAAGTTTAGTACCTGGTACACCCATTATCTCAACTTGCCCAAAAAGTTAAGGGCTCACGATAAGTTAACGCTCCAAAACTTTGGTTTTCACACCTTATTAACTATATTGGCCCAAAAGATGAAATTTGTTAGCCCGTCGATCATTATCTCGACTAGTCCAGAAAGTTGGGAGGGTCTGGTGAAGTTAGCCCCCAAATTTTCGGCGCCTATATCACATTAACTATGGGAGAACGAAAGCTGAAATTTGGTAGCCCATCCAGCCCGTAGACAGTACTATGTAGGCCATTCATTATCTGGACCAGCCCAGAAACTTAAGGGGAGGGGGGGCTTACGTTAAATTAGTGCCCGAAATCTTTGGCGCACATATCTCATTAACCCTTTCGGGACAAAATCGATTTTGGGGTTTTCGTAGACTTTCAGTTAATGATTTATTGCCCAAACACTGTTAGTACGATTTATATCATTTACATCTTGTATTTTAGAAGAGGGACATGGCTATTTTTTGGTGTAAGTTAGATTGCAGTGTTGCTAACGGGAGGTATTATTGAAAAAATGTAGGAGTGAAATTTTTTTTAAAAAATTCCCTAGCCGAATTTCATGATTTTTTCTAGCTGGCAACACCGAAGCCACATGGGTTCAAGTCACCTAAAAATAATTTTCTGGTATGTTGACAAGGTACAGTAAAAACCGGTTTGGGTACAAAACCTCGCGGCCAGAACCTCGCGGCGACAACCTCGCGGACAAAAATCTCGCCTGGCTAAAACCTCGCCTCCCAAAACCTCGCGGCCCAAAATCTCGCCGGACCGAAACCTCGCCTGGCCAAAACTTCGCCGCCCAAAACCTCGCGGGACAAAATCTCGCCGGGCCAAAACCCCGCCTGGCCAAAACCTCGCCACCCAAAACGTCGCGGACCAAAACCTCGCGGGACCAAAACCTCGCCTGGCCAAAACCTCGCCACCCAAAACCTCGCGGGCCAAAACCTCGCCTTGCCAAAATCACGTCTTCCAAACCTTGCGCCCCAAAATATCGCCATACCCAAAATCTCGCCTGACCAAAATGTAAATGTTCCAACAGATGATAAGGATGACGGTATAAAAAACGCTGTTTCAGAAGAAGTATCACGGGTATTTGGCCAAGTCCCGCGATAACATATGAAAATTCTATTTCTGTATTAGAGGATTTCAATGTGAAGGTAGGGCGACAGGATGTTTTTAAACTGGTTGTAGGGAAAGAAAGTCTGCATAAGGAAAGTAATAACAACTAACGGTGTTATTTTCGTGAACTTTAGAACATCCAAAAACTTAAAATTTTAGCAAAAATCTAATAATATTTATGAAAGTATAAAATAATATATGAGTTTTTACGACGTCCCTTGATTATGTCCTGTAGGTTAAAGGAGACGTAGATGACCAGGATGAAGGAAATGATCGAATAAAGAAAGTTGGGAGGAAACGGGAATAACCCGAGAAAGCCCACGCACACGATGTTTTATTTCTTCTTCTTCTTCTTCTTCTTCTTCTTCTTCTTATTATTATTATTATTATTATTATTATTATTATTATTATTATTATTATTATTATTATTATTATTACTTGTAATGTGGAATTGCACATTAAGAAACTCATTGGGTAAATTTTAAAGAAAAGTTTCATTCGCGGCCAGGTTTTGGCCACGCGATGTTTTGGGCGGCGAGGTTTTGGCGTCGCGAGGTTTTGACCCGGCGAGATTTTGTCCCGCGAGGTTTTGGCCACGCGAGGTTTTGGGCGGCGAGGTTTTGGACACGCAAGGTTTTGGCCCGGCGAGATTTTGTCCCGCGAGGTTTTGGGCGGCGAGGTTTCGGCCACCCGAGGTTTTGGCCCGGCGAGATTTTGTCCCGCGAGGTTTTGGCCGGCGAGATTTTGGGCGGCGATGTTTCGGCCGCGAGATTTTGTCCGTATCCCGTAAAAACCTGAAGTCGCTGGCTGCCATACAAAGAGAGAAAGAAAAAACTCTCTCATAATACACATGAAATTTTGGCACTTCTTACGCGTCAGAAGCAAAAATCAGCATACATGGTGGTTCACCGGCTTCCCTAATTATCCAATCGTGCTCCTCTATGGTGCGTTTTGTAGGCCAAGAATGATTCCAGACAGTTGTACGTTGGTTTGAATATAACCAAGGACACTGAAATAATAGGGGGAAAGGATAAATTTCCCAAATTTCTCACAAAAAAATTAGAACTAACATTTTCTGTAGCTGGCAACATTGCTACCAGACAGACGCAAATAATTTTTAAATAATCTTTGGCCCACCAATAATATATTCAGCTAGTATCATGATGATATCTCTCAAATTAAGCATGTAATTTTAAAAAATACATCATTTTTCCTAGAAAGTCACTATTATCCTTAACATTATGTAATATGGTATACTGTAAGACCGGAATTGTAGAGTCCCTAATTATCCAAGTGAAACTTTTTATAGTGAGTTGTGTAGGTCAAGAATGAGGCTTCCAGAATCTGGTATGTTCGTTCCAATGTAGCCAATAGAAGAGAAGGAAATAAGAGGCAAATTTTAGAAGGGAAAAAAGGGAATTTTTTACCAAAAAAAGTCTGGAAATAAATAGTTCTATGGCTGGAAATACTGCTACGAGACAGACGCAACTATCTTAAAATAAACCTTAGCCCACCACTAATATATCCTGAAAGTATCATGTCGATATTGAATAAACGAAGCTAGTAATTAAAAAATAATAGATTATGGTAAATATAAAAGTGAGAAAAATCAAGGATTAGAACCTTAATACGAAAATGAAATGAAATGAAATCTTTGAGTTTCACGTCCTACGGTTATGCCGGTTAGGCTAAAGTAGACGGTGATGACGAAAAATGAATGAAATGGTGGAATGAAAAAAATGGAAGGAAACGGGAGAACCCCGATAAAACCCACGCACACGATGTTTAGAACCTAAATACGAATTTATGGTGCGCCTCCTAATTACGCAATTGCAACGATCTGTGCCCAAGTTTGTTCAGTAAGGACCGATGTTTGACTGACGTAGTTCACTTGCGCTCGGACGTATACGTACGGAATTATAAACATAAACTTCGAAAATTTCGAATTTTTTGCCCACATATAGGGATATTTAGGATAATACATAGGTTCCAGTTCGCTTCCTTCCCTCCCCATTCCTTTCTCCTCTCCTTCCCCGATTGTATGCTCGCCGAGGGACTCCATCTCTTCAACGTGATGGACTTAAGGTCAAAGATGCTGGTAATGTCCATAACTCTGTATAGTAAATAAATATCCGATATCTAAGATTTGGATGAATTATTGTTGCCTACCAGACTCGTGAAATTCGTTGGGGCTGGGTTATTTGAAGCTCGTCAAAAAGTACAGTGTTGCCATGTGTTTCGTTTCGTCTTGAACATAAAAATGCACTTGTCGTATCTACCACCATACAAATTTTAGTCAAAATTGGAAGACTCATTTCTCATGGGCATTTCTTGCGTCATGGGCAACACTAATTTCATCGATTGCGAACAATACATATTATCCTTGTGACTGGTGTTCGTATTCAATGAAAGTACTAAAAAGTAATAAAACGATTCAATTATACTTAGGTACATAAACGTAACACGAAATATACAATGGGAGGGGAAACATAACAAATACATTATTATTATTAATATTATTATCTTCCTATTTTGTAGAATAAATTTTCACTTATTCCAGTGCCCCAAGCAATCGTTTATACAGTTTCTTCGAGCTTCGGTTACGTTTGCACAATTAGATGAACTCAAATCGGTAGAAATGACACACTACCAGGGACGTACTCAGGGGGTGTCGTCGTAGTCCGAACACCTCAAAACGAAATTACAACTTTTCTGTAAATTTAGTCTAATATTAGGGGTGATTTTACAAATCTGAAAATAATTTATCTTCGCATTGAATTTGGACCCCTCCTCCGAAGTAAATTCATGCGTAGGGTACGTACCACCATACTACGATTTTTAATTTCAGTAAAAATTCCTTTGTTTTCTTGCCCCCAGGATAACTAGATACTTAGCCAGTTAATATTTTCTAAACATTTGGAGTGATGTATCGTCATATGTATAGATTAACCTCTTGCACACAGAGAATGTTTCTTTTCTAAGATTTAAATAAAACTGAAATGTTTTAAATTTCCATACAGAATTCAATTCACCTAAGATGTTCAAAGTTTGTGCGCTCACCTGCTCAGAGAATTCCTTCCTCCACCAACGGTTGTGCTCGATGTGGCGGCCACGAGCCTGGACTATCGCCCTGCAACGCAATTGCCACTGAAGCATTGCGCGTAGAAGGTGTGTGAGGGGAATTGTAGACCACACCGCTTGACAAGCTTTCCAAAGCCCTCTTTGGTAGTGGAACGCCTTTGTGTGAGTCCTTGTTTCAGAAGGCCAAAGGCGCAGAAATCAATTGGCTACTCATTTGGTGACTCCACAGGTTTGAACGAGAAGGGTATAACAGACACATCAGTCTCCGTGGCCATACGCCAATAATACGCGACAGAACTGCGAACATTATGACTGGATGCTTTGACCATGTGGATCCACACCTTCTGGGTGTCCCTGCCGTACAACTGTGGGATGTGCGTTCTGTATAAGTGTTCCATGATGTTCGTTTGAAAGTAGTCTGCATTTACCTTGCCCTCGAAATTCACACGATGCATTGGCAACTTCCCACTGGAACAGAAACCTGCCACCATCATGAAGCAATTCGAAAACTTCTCGCGACATTCACGGATGGACTCGCCGCGGCTCTTCGCATCATGTGGTGAATAAAAAATGGCCCTGGGCTTTTTGGTGTCATCAAGATAGATCCAGGCTTCACCCAGAGTGACAACCACTACCATTTGTCATCTGAGAGGTACTGTTCATACAACTTTCTTGAATCTCTCTTGAATGTACCTTGGTGATAACTTATGACCCATCGCCTTATATCGTTTTTTTTTATTATTATTATTTGCAAATTGTCCTTTATGAATCAACACATTGTGCTCTGTGACTTCCTGCTCGAGATGGCAAGTTTGCTTTGGGTGGGTGGGTTCTTCTTCACAACTGCTGCCCTGATGTTTCTCACAACGCGTGGTTTCCTGGCTGGACATGCCCGTTTCTTCTTCACTCTCACGACTTGATCTTGACATTTAGGACTTTTACAACGCTATTACCATTCCTACTGCACGCCTGGTGATATTGTTGCTGCTTGAAGCACACATTTTCACAATCACTGACTCATTGCATTTTGCATCGGGAAGTGCACATATATGACCTTCGCAATAAGGTGTCACTTTAACAGAAATACTAGCTGTTCCCCACAACAACTTCCACAGCGGTGCACGTAACTCACTACTGGATTTACGGGCTACTGACTTCTGGTTCCTTCTCCTACGCTGTGCTCGTTATCAGCTCTGTAAACCACCTTAGGTGAACTGACCTGTAGTATATGAAGGACTCAATGGGAGGGGTTACAAACCCCCCTCTTCGGTACGCCACTGCCTACGTATATGACATATTTAAACGGGATGTGTTGAGTAATAGAAAAGATCTTTTCGCAAACTCTCTTTAGTGCATTTTCAATTTACAAATTGTGGTTAGGTCATTATTAGGTAAGTAAATGTAGGCTCAGAAATATGTCTCCATCATGAGATAACAAAATGGAATGAAACTTTATTCGGCAGGCCTGTACACGGGATTGAACCAGAAAACAGAAAGTCAGCACCAATATCGAATTGTAATATTTAAACCTATACGTGTGAGCATTGGCATTCATTTATGAAATACTAGCTGAAATGCCCGGTGTGCACAGGGAAATATAGTTATAGGAAGGTCTCAAGGTATACTTGAACTTAATTTCTCCTTCCTGAAATATTTTATTTTTGACAAAGTTTAAACCACTCCCCATTGAACCCCGCCCTAGGATCCGCACCCAAAAAAATTAAATATTGGCCTACTACAGTCTTTTCCAGACTATTATGTCCTTGATGAATTTACCTAGAAGGAACTTATATATTAAGTTTAATCTTCCTAACATAAGTGTCTCGACAGATATTCTCCCGAGTTCGATCTCCGGTGGGGTAGATCCATGTCTTACATAGAGTCGCTGCTGAAAGAGATAGTATTCTATATATCACCTCACCTCGTAAGATATTATAATTTTGCATTACTTCTTACCCCCTTTTCCGTTTTTAACCTTTTCCTTCCCCCCTTTCTCCCCCTCCCCACAAGATGCGCACCAAAAATTCTAAATAGTCTACGTTTTCTTCCAGACTACGATATCTTTAACAAAGTTACTAGAACGGAGCTTATATATCAAGTTTCATCAACGCCTTAACCTTTGACCTTGAATATCTCAAAATACCCCCTCTTCAATTTATTTGAAAAAAAAAAATATAAGTCCAATATTGTAGCACCGACATGACAAATATAAAGATGGCACACCAGGGGCATCGTACAAAAAATATTTATTCACATCGCTGCATCACCGAAAATCGCGAAAAAAGCACTTTAATGCATCTTAAGTACCATTTACTCTTACAAACTTGAAAATTAATTTTACTAACAAGGGATGTATCTGGACTCGGACGGAAGAATCTAAATGAAACCATGTACGTTATATAAATTATTGGATACAAAAACCGTGGGGTCAGCCATTCCCATGTAAAAGTATGTGTTTGTCGACAGGTGGCATCTTTGTGTTCGGATATATTGTGAACTATTCATCTTGATACGCCTTTATAACTTTTAAGCGAATACTTATATAACGCTGGGATTTTGCACATACAAATATCGGCAGGGTGACATTTTCTGGTATACTCTTCAATACCACCAAATTAACAGTGTTGCCAACCCATCACAAAGTTATATTTTTTTAATGGCACTACGTCAGGTTATTATAAATTTCAAATCTACATTCAAAGCAAAAACAAACCAAACCAAACTTGTTGTTCATTGTTGCAAACCGAGGACACTACAGCTTCACCAATATTCAGGAACGTGAAAAGTTTGGAAGCCTCTACAATACTAATAACTGAAGTAAGAGGGATGGAACAGTTGCAAGGAATTGAAAATTGCATTTCCAAGGACTATTTCGAAAAAAAATGTGCTTAGATACGTACCATGTCTAATTACGTAGATTCTTTTTAAAAGTTGTGAAGATCATAATACTGTTTACGGCAATTTGATATTTCAAACCGTTCTGGAGGTATAATAATTATTATTAAAGTTACCAATATTTCCTAAAATAACGTAGTCCTAGTTGTGAAAAATTTTGAAAATGACATTTTTCTTCCCGATCAAAATAATAATGTTCAAAACCCTGTCAATAATTTTCAAAATGTACAAAATATTCCTCTCACACACAAATTCCACATAAAAGTTGTGCAATTCATATATCCTTTTCTCAATTTAAAAAAAGCATTACATTTACCATATTAATAAAATATTGCTCACGAAACCAGTCAATTAAAAAAATAATAAAATTTACAATATAATTAACCATATTTGCAGTGTAAAAAACATATTTACAATATTTACCATAGCCAATATTACATTCGGCATCATTGCTCATAATTAGGGATGCGCACGAGACGAGTCGAGACAGGATTTTCCTGACAATATTCGAGTCGAGACACGGCTCTTCTAATAGAGAAATATACATTTTTCGATTCGAGACATCACTTTTACAGCACATTTTCGAGACGAGACAACCACAAATCTTGTCTCGTGCGCATCCCTACTCATAATTCAAATACGTATTAAGGTAAAATAAATTGAAATGTCCCTTGAAATTTTTAAAAATCCACATAAAATATACATTCACTAACATAATGAAGATGGCAATTTAACATTTCAATCGTAGACTTCAAAACAGCAAAATCAATTTTCTTTTGGGTGAATTTAGGCACCCCAAGTTTTGTAAACACGTTTCTTGCAACATGTGTTTTTGCTCCCCTGGATCCTATGACCAAGGGGAGAACCTCAAATCGCTTGTTATCATGGACCTGATGTTTAAGTCTTTCATACTTAGTTATTTTCTCTTCTTTCGCCCTTACATCCATGTCATTTCCTTCAAACGTAATGATAATGTCAATTACATACTAACACAGTTATTCTCAACAATTAGGTCTTGTTTCAATTGTACATTCTCAATATCAAACTCTAGCTCTTTACCCATCTGATAGCTTCTTAACGCGCAATGTCTTTCAATAATTTGAACAATCTGGTTATGCCTGACTATACGTCTGTTGGCATGATAACTGATTTGGAGAAACGCTCAATTTTTTTGCAATTCTTAGAACCCCACTTCCTCCCCCTCTTCCCCATCGAATTTCCAAAAACCCTTCCTTAGTGGTACCCTACGTCATAAATTATATATTCTGTGCACATTTTAAGTTCCTACCTTAAGCGATTTGGCCTGTACGAGGATCAGTCAGTGAGGGGGGGGAGGTTGTTCATGCAGAACACCAATGTAATGTATTTCTATAAAACTGCATATAAGACAAAACAACTGGAAGTTCCAAACAATAAGTAGAAGAGATTTGTTTTTGTTTTATCTTTTTATTCTCAGCCATTTCGGATTTATAAGCACTGGACGTTTTATCTGATATAGGACCCACTTTTTGCGGCCATTTAAAAACGGTGGCCCAAATCGAAAATTGTTTCCTACAAAAGTTGTTTCGTTTTTCAAGTACTATTGAATGAGGTATGAATCAATACATGTTCCTATTTGAAAATTTGAATTTGGCCCCTGGGCCCCCTTGAAGGAGGGCCCTGGGAGTCACCACAAGAACACCATGTGATGCGCCCTATGACATTTTCCTATCTCAGTTTTTGTTTCGTCTTTTTATTCTCAGCCGTTTCGGATTTATAAGCACTGGACGTTTTATCTGAAACACCCTGTATATATAATGCCTGCCATACGTCCCGTAAAAAGCGGGAGTCCCGATTTTGGACTCAAGTGTCCTGCGTCCCCATCAATTTAGACGGGACAGGCAAGTGTCCCCGTATTTTAATTCCGTCCCATTTCAGCTCTCAATATCAGCTTATCTATATCAATATGAGCAAGATGCAATGTTCATTGTTTAAGAAAAGATAATTATATTTCGTATAATAAATGAATAAAATTTCTTGTACTAATATTTTTTTGTGAAAATTATTAACATCTTTTTTTTTTTTTTTTTTTTTTGGTAAAGACAATTAATTTTCTTGAGTCATCCTAGAATGCGTACTATTGTGTCTATGTAGGACATTATAGATTCATGATTTTTTCGTCTGCTAGATTCTTAAATAACATTATTTGGGTAGCATTTTCAAATAAAAATCTCATGTAAATGAAAAACACTCTACAGAAGCATAAAGTTTCCTGAGAACGCATTGCGCTAAAGATTGTTCGTTATTTCTTTGTATCCATTTCAAATATTGCAGTGAAAATGTTTCCAAAAAATGTATTGCGTTGTAAAGTTCTTTAAGTGGGGGAAGAGATCGAAGGTGTCCCGTATTCTCATGAAAAAAAATATGGCAGGCTTTATATATATATATATATATATATATATATATATATATATATATATATATATATATATATATATATAAATTGCGACGTATATTGTAATGTATGAATGAAAAATGATATTAAAGTAATTTTTATATAGGGGAAAGTGGGGTAGAAATGGATAACTAAGGTTTGATGTGTTGTCAAAGTCAAGATTGGTAACCAAATTTAATGATGATCAGTACAATTACTCTTGATTTATAATTCGTGAATACTACAAAAATGTGACAGGTTCTGTCAATTGTTTTGCATATATGTTTTTCACAAAAATAGCAAATCACCCGGAAGTACCCTAATGGTGGGGTAAGACCAAATGTACATGCTAATCGGGTTTCACCCCACATGTATCGAGTATGAAAAACGTGGCATCGCTAAACTAATACAATGTTATGTATTAGTTTTTTTTATGTATGTATTAGTATGTTCATTTGTGTTACGTAAGTCCTCATGAAATGTGCAACAAGGAGTAATAATTACCTATTCAGTCACTAACAATCATTGCAATCCCGTCGACCATTGAAAGAAAAACTACAGTAAACACGATACAAGACGCTGACGGTTGTAGCAGCGGGGCGAAATGGCCGTTCCTTCTTTACGTGTTAAAGGCTGTCGAAAACATGAAAAAATGAATTCTAAAGGTCCATAGCTCCAAAACTATGGGATCTACTATTGTCGAGTCAAGACTTCACTGAGGAACTAGTATGTGCTCTATCCAAAAATACATGATTTAGATTCCTAAGGTACTCACGCAACAATTTTTATGGAGGTAGTTGGAGAATACTTTATATCATAGGCCCGTAGTTAAACTCCCTCTATGAAAATTGTTGTGGAAGCACCTCAGGATTCTGACACACACATTTTTGGATAGGGCACATACTAGTTCCTAAGTTAAGTCTTGACCCGACTGCGGTAGATCCCATAGTTTTGGAGCTATGGACCTTTAAAATTCATTTATTTCATGTTTTTGGCAGCCTATAACACGTAAACGATGGGGTTTTCGCCCTATGTTTATTGGAGCGTTTTTGTTTGTTTTTCTCTCAGGAATAACTCCTCTGCTTTTGTACAATGAATTTAGTGCCATACTGTATATATATATGGGTGCACCGAAAAAAATATTTTTTTCTTTGAAACGCTACACTGCGGAAATCTTGCTTCTATGGTAGATAAATAAAATGCAAAAGAAATATATTTTCTTGTTTACGTATGACGGTACGCAACGACCCTAAACTTTGAAAAAATATACGATTTTCATAACTTTTTGAATACATTGAGAAAATTCAAATAACTTCTATAACAAGTATCTACAGTAATATATCAATAGAGAAAATTATAGAAAAGATAAATAAATGGAAAAGGAATACATTTCACAATTTATTAGTAGCGTATTACACTTATAAAAACACTTTTTTTATATACAAAAAATGACATTTTGAAATATATGACTGATTGAAACCTACAAACTGTTTAGCGATTTCATTATATTAACCACTGTGTCGTGGCTGTTTACAAGAAAATTACTCGCTGCCAGTTTTACTGCCCGTTATTTGGCAACCCAAAAGAGTTATCATTGAATAAACTTCCAACTTATGAAGATCTTCTTAAGCGTTTTCTTTCATTAACATTACAACTTAGTAGTGAAAACAAACAGCAGGTCAGTTAGTTTTTCTTAAGTTTCGAATATTGTGGCAGACAAGTTGAATCTGTGTTCGATAAAGCTTCAATACCAACAGCAACGTCTTACAGAACTGTTCAGTTAATAAATGCATACCAGGTAAGTTATCATAATCTTATGAAGTAGTTTAAGCGGGATAAGGAAAGGTTCAAAAGGAGAGTTGAACATTTCAAAAGAAAATGTTTTTTACTGTTCGATGTCTTTGCATGTAAGTGCAAAATAAGATTTGACTGCAATTGCCAAAAGGTCACTAATACTGAGGTCTGTGAATTCCCTGTGTCCATTATCTATAACTGTGAAAAACTGAAAAAAAATACCCATCATTGAATTAAATTCTTGTATCCCGAAAGAAATATTGGCACAGGTAATATTGGAAGTGTAACGGTACAAAAGAGATTGCCCAAAGACATGAAAGGAAGTTGGTTGAACATAAAAGAACTCAGTCCAATGTTAATTTATTTTCACAGCCATCTTGTTCAAAATGTATAAATGCAGAAACTCTCCTGTCAAAAGAGGTAGGCAGTGATTTGTCTGAAGACAGTAAGTACGCCAGAAATGTTTACTTGGTGGGGTGTTCAAAATAAAAGGGGGGTGTGCTCTCAGAATAGTGATATAACTTTTAAACAAAGTCAAACAAGAAAACAGTATATTTTGATACGCAACTATTGCAATACAACAACAACAACAACAACAACTACTACTACTACTACTACTACTACTACTACTAATAATAATAATAATAATAATAATAATAATAATAATAAAAAAATAATAATAATAATAATAATAATAATAATAATAATAATAATATCAGCTCTTTTCAGTGGTAGGTTCAATAAAGTAAGTTCACACATTTGAGCATTTATTATTATTATTATTAAACTAAGTAATACAGTGAAACCTCTCAAAACGGACACCGATGGAACCGATTATTTGTCCATAAATGAGAGGTGTCCTTAAAAGGAAGAGTTCTCTCTTTTTTTATAACACCACACCACACATATTTATGGCATGAAAGAATAAGAAAGTTTGTCCTCTTACGAAGATGTCCACTATTGAGAGATGCCCCTTAATAGAGGTTTCACTGTATTAGGAATTAACCTCCACTATTTTACCCAGTAGTTACATGTGAATTGATTACATACAAATTATTGTAGTCTAATTATTTTGCAAAATTCTGCTATTATTTCAATTTATTCACCCCAGCAAGTTTTAGTGGGTGATTTTGTTTTTCAAAATATTAATTGGGAAAAAATCCCCTCATCCCATGCTGAAATCACATTCATTTAGTAATTAATACTGTACATAGTTCCAATTTCATTATTTTAAAATTCTAACCTTGCTATTATCGTTAATTGTTGTAATATTATTTGATCTCTTAATCTCCGTTCCTGCCCCTTCCTAGCTACGTTATTGGCTCTGAATATCTTTCATAAGCAATTATTCATTGATTTAGTTATTTTCCAGAAATTCAGTTTTTCAATTTACAAATATGTTGTATCTTTCTGTTTTGTCTTCTTTAATATACCCTAATTTTAATAATCCCAGGGCTCATAGTGGTCTGATCTCTTGTAAATAGTTGAAAAGTGACCAAAAATGGCCAAAAGCAAACGAAAAAGTGACCAAAATCTCATCATGTCTCTTTTTCCTTTGTCAATTTCTCCAACACTTCTCTCTTTGTTTGTTCTTTTGTTTCTTCTTTACTTCTTCTTTTTGAGCTTCCTCCTTTCTTAGGTTTTCAAAGTATGCTTTGTAGTTACGGTAAGCAGACTTAGCAGATGTAAAAAGCTTCTGAGTAAGTGAAACCAGTTCTGGCCTACTTCCGAATTCGTTCATCCCAGACATTATATTTAACTTCGCATTAAGAGTTCTCAAAAACGTGAAATATTCGAATTCATCACCTACTCTTAAGAAGAACATACAAGAAGCATAGCAAAAGACGAACATGATGAACCACACAAACACACACAACGTTGAACGGGGCATTAACTATTACGAGAGAAAACTAAAAGATTATTATGATAGAAGGAAGAGTAGACACAGAAGGGCTCTCAACCTCACTTTGAGAGCTTAAGCATTCACCAACCGTCCACTGTGCTTTAGAAAGAATAGAAGCTGAAGTGAGAATAAAGCTGACTGTTTCACATGTGGCAGCAAGTACTGAAGCTTTCAGAAGAGTAATGAGTAACAAGTTTCTGCCTTTTTCCATTTGTTTTTATATTTTTCTTAGAAAACTGCCAATGCGAAACATAAATCACACGAAAAAGTCACTTTACCTCTCAAAAAAGTAACTTTTAGTGACAATTTTTTTTTAAAAAAGTAACTTTTAGTGAGCAACTTGAAAAAAAGTAAATTTTAGTTTAAAAAAGTGACTCGCTATGAGCTCTGTTCCGCTCAATGAATTTACGTAAATAAAAGTATACTTTACAAAAATTAAGCTAGCGCCAAATGCGTTCCTGTATAACACTAGACTCAGTCTAAAAAATATATAATTCTTACTTCGATCGATCTCTTCATTTCTAAAAACATTTTGCCTACACCCTTCTAACGTCCGTCCGTTGATACACCACTTGCAGAGCAGGCTCGAGACCAGCCACATAGCTTTGGGGTCCATGAATATGTTAGGAGGGGCTAAGTCATTAAAAATTCTCTTACAAATATCTAAATTGTGCATTTTGTATTGAGGTCTGGAGGGGACATGAAAAATTTAGGGGGGGCAGTCCCTCTTTAGCCCCCCTCTGGTTGCGAGCCTGTTGCAGAGTAGCACTTACCAACTGAATCTGGTATAGGCTTATTGTCACTTTTTTCCTTATTCAGGAAAAGGTAGGTGAATGACCGCTCAAGACGTTGCCAATTTTTGTTTTGTTTTTCAAGTCCTGGGGCATTGTAGAAGACCTTACGTATGGTTTCACACCTTCCTGCGTCCAGACATAGGAGGAGATGACGTCATAATTTTTAAATATATATATTTTCTCTTATATTTCTATGTTTATTATTTTTTGGCGGGTTTATTTTTGCACGTAGAAGATTGAAATTTTGCACAAACATTCAGTCTACCGAGTAGTATCTACCAGATTTTTTTTTCAGATTTCTGCGTCAAAACAGGGGGGATCCAGAAGGGCAAAGAGTTGAAAAAAGGGATATTTTACCAGAAAATCCCTTTCTTCGGGATTTTCCCGCCTTAAATACATGATGGAGACACATGCCTCATACCGTCTGAAAGGCAGTTCTATTCTGAAGAGAATGATGGGCGAAATATGACCCTAGGGTAATTAGGGATGTCTCAGGATTTTTTTTTACCTGAGATCATGGTCTTTTGTGGTAATTTGGGGCATTGTGGGGATTGTTGATAAAATTTCTCCTGCCCTTAGTATTCAAGATAGAAACTTGAAATTTGGCACACACATTTAGTCTACCAAGTACTATTTATCAGATTTTTCTGAGATCTCTACGTTCACACAGGGCCGCTCCAGAGGGGCCCAAAGTGTGAAAAAATTCTCCCTCCGAAATTTTCCCTTTCGCATCAATTTTCCCTCTTCTGGTATATGATATGGGCATGCAAGTGGTACCATTTGAAAGCCAGCTTCATTTTAAAGAGAATTAGGTATGAGCCATGATCCTAGGATAAATAGAGACGTTGCAGTAGTTGCTTGACTGAAAGTCTAAAAAAATACCCCAAAACCCCCGGATCACGTAAGGGATAACAGACTTAGGGTTCAGAAGAATTACAAAGGCTAGAAACTTAACTTCTAAGAGGAAGTCAATAAGGAGTTTTCAACTACCTAAGATCAATTTCCTAGCTAGAGACTACACCGAAATGGTTCACTGGAACACTGTTACACTTTCACCTCAGCCTTTGCTGCAGAAATTTACCGATCACGAGATTTGGTCTAAGGTCCAATCAGGTGAAACAGCGGCTGAGTGGAACTTTGATAAATTCCCGTGTCACACCAAAGCATTAGAACGATGCGTGAAGCTGGTAACTGAGGCGTCACAAAAAGTTGTCGGTTTCAATTCCAGGGATGGTTTTATAAGATATTTAATGCCAAGTTTTCAAGCAAATCATTTTTCAAACTAACGAAAGAAACTAAAGACAAGTAAAAGACTGTATTTCATTACAAACTTAAGTATTACACAATCAGGAAAAATGTCTATTTCAATGGAAATTTGTCTTTTTTAAGTGTTTTTATAAGTGTAATACGCTGCTAATAAATTGTAAAATGTATTCCTTATACATTTATTTTTTTCTATAATTTTCTCTATTGAAATATGACTATAGGAACTTGTTATAGAAGTTATCTGAATTTTCTCCATGTATTGGAAAAGTTACGAAAATCGTATATTTTTTTCAAGGTTTAGGGTCGTTACGCTACCGCCAGACGTAAAAATAAGACATATTTCTTTTGCATTTTATTTATCTACCATAGGGGCAAGTTTTCCGCAGTATAGCGTTTCAAACAAATAAAAAAAAATACTTTTTTTTTCGGTCCATCCTAATATATGAGGGTCACTACGAAAGTTTTGAGATGTGAGATAACTTATATACTTAAAATCAATTTAACACTTACATTTTCTCAAAGTATTCACCATTACACTGTATACACTTTTGCATCCTCGAAAACCACTCTTGGAAGCAGTGTTGCTAGTATTTTTCTTCAAGTTTTGAAAGTTCATTCTCGTAAGCCACTACAGCTTCTTCAGGGCTGCAAAATCTCTTCCCACACATGCGATTTTTGATCCTGGGGAACATAAAAAAATCACACGAGGGCAGGTCAAAGCTATACGGCGGATCAGTCATAAGTTTGACCTCCGTAGATTCTAAAAACTGAATTGTGATGTTGGCCGTGTGTGCGGACGCGTTGTCATAATGAAGCAGGATCCCACGCAATCCAGTTCTTGGACGCCGTTCCCGAAGCTTCTGGGACACTTTTGTTAGGCAAACAGTGGTGTGCCACTGACCAGTAACAGTCCTTTGTTCTTCAGGTGGAACAGTTGCAACATGGCCAAATTTGGAGAAGAAAGTTGCGACCATCTTCTTGCGACCATCACGGTCGTTTCACTTTCGTGGGTGGATTTTCGTCTGGAAAGATCCAAACTGTAAACTGGCGTATATTTTCAGGGTGAAATTGATAGATCCAAGTCTCATCACCAGTAACAATATCAGAGACGTGTCGAGAATTGCCTCCATCAAATCTTGCAAGCATTTCTTCACACCATTCCACACGCATGCGTTTCTGCTGTTCAGTCAAAGTGTGAGGCACCAAACGAGATGAAACCTTCCTGAGCCGAAGATGATCATGAAGAATTTTTGTTACTGCTGGCGATCCAACGTTCACTGTAGATTCAATATCCTTGAAAGTTGTTCGAGGATTTTCTCGAATCATTTGTTTCACATCGGCAATGTTTTCATCTGACACAGCTGTTGCCGGACGTCCAGCTCTCTCTTCATCTTTAAGCTATGTCCGGCCTCTTCTGAATTCACCAAACCACCGAAAAATTTTAGAAGGGAGGGGCAGGAACCACCAACCTTTCAATTACTAGCCGCTGCTCTTCCGACTTGGCCTCGGATGCGATGAAGAAACCGTCGCTTGTAGAGGGATAAATTCTTGAGGTCTTTTGAATTTGGCTAATCAGAGTGCTCCTTTAACCCGCGTATATTCGACGATAACCGTTCGGGATAAAATCTGCTCGCCATGTAGACCTAATTTTATAACAAAATGACGACTGTCTATTTACTTTATTTTATAGTTCTTCCATATTCACTTTCAAATGATCGGCCCCAGTTGCCATCTAATAAAGTTGATGCGTTTGTTGCTTCTAGTACACAACCGCTTAGAAAAAGAAGCAATAAATGCATCAAATGTGGGAGATGAATTTAGAACACCTAAATGGCACATGCCTAGCACATCTTGTGCTGTTAGAGTTTCTTCAGAAACATTTTGTAAAACAATTGAAAACACATCGCGCGGTTTGTATTTTGAAATTTTGCGTACACTTGGATTTGTTTAAGTATTTCTTTATGCTGTGTTTGCCTGTAGCTTCAGTTCATAAGCCTTTATAATTAGATGCCCAACATATTTGGCAATCACGTAGAAAACACACTGAAGATCTACACTTGTGTTATTTTAACACACAGGCAGTGTGTCATTTCAACTAGCGGCATTTGACACGCAACTCCAAACGGAGAGTGAGTTGTTCTGACCACTTGTTTGCGTTATATTTTAACACAATCGTGTTAACACATAGGCATGTCGTTGAAATAATACAACGATTTTTTTTTTTACAGTATAGGCACTTCCAGTAGAACTACAACGATTAAATTTGGCAAAGTTTTTAGCCTCCTGGGACTATATAGAAAATTTCCAAAAGTGAATATTTTCCATTTTTAGCAGCTTTAAAGAGACAAAAAACTGTGTAATTTAAATAGACTTTTTGGATGTACAAAATCTCATATTTTAGGTACCGTAATTGAAATCGGAATAAAAACTAGGAATTTTGGTATGTTAGTAGGTTTATGAGGCGCGAGGCCGTAGGATGAGAAATTTTGTATCTGGCGACAAATTCCCACCTACTTAAAACTAAACTGATTATATAAACATTCAATTTTGCCAATTGCCAAGTTCATAAAGAAATTGAAAATCACAGCAACTGGGTAAGTAAGAAAATGCTAATCCAAATGTCAATTGAAAGTAACGGAAGTCTTTTAAGTAAATATTGGCAACAACGCATTCTAATTTTCCAACTTGCTCAGAAGTTAGCAGGGTTGGAAAAAATGCAGTTTTTTTTAAAAAAAAAAAGAACAAAACGCGTGTTTAAAACATGAAAAAAGTGTTTAAAATGTTTTAAAGATGTTTTAAAACACACACGAAAAAATACATGTTTTAAACATTTTGAACAGTTTAAAATATGATTTTAAACATATTTCAAAATCGTGTAATCACGTATTTATTAAGACTTTTTGCTCTTGCAACCGATCTTTTCATTTATTTTATTCTCT
This sequence comes from Thermobia domestica, assembly GCF_964235325.1. Lineage (NCBI taxonomy): Eukaryota > Metazoa > Arthropoda > Insecta > Zygentoma > Lepismatidae > Thermobia > Thermobia domestica. Next base: position 105,896,888 of record NC_137470.1, read on the forward strand.
TTAAGACTACACAGTGTTGAGTACATAATATTTCAGTATAGATTAGTAATTCTCAACTTATTTCATATAACGACCCCTTTTATTACACCCTTTTGCCAGTGACTCTCATAAGTATTTTCTTGGATATAGTAAGCTTTTAAGGTAGATTTTAAAATTTACCAACTATAGAGGTTTCACACAATCTGTCAATATACATGGCAAAACAAAAGTCCTCACCACCCTTGTGCGTTGAGAACGGGTTGAGAGAGAATGATGAAACTTGGAAGTGATCTGATACATCAGATGGTGCTATCAAGCATCATGGCGAACATCTGTGCTTAGTATTCGAAATTTCAAATACAAATGGTGTCATGTTACATGAGGGCTAGAATTTTACCAGAAATGCTGTTGTGCGGTTATTTTAACCATAAAGCAAATCATTTCGAGTTACCGCTTCTAAAAGTTTTGTAGTTATGCCCTTAGGGGCTAAGCTAGCGTTTCGTGGAGGCGGGTGAGATTTTTGTTGCAAAATTTGATTACTATTTCATAACACTGGCGCTAATAAAATTATTTTATAATAATAGGGCTACGTTTTCGAAAAGTAATCTTTGAAGCACACTTCATATTGTGCTAACTTTATATTTTCTGCAAGTCTATGTAATTGGTTGTTTTTTGAATCAAAAATTTATTGACGAAAGGTAATATTTGGGGCGCTCAGAGCACAATAGATCCAAATCCATTTTCAATAAACTTCAGTTTTCCTCAGCAAATGAATTCTATTTCAAAAAATAATACTTCGCAGTCAAGAATCCAAAACAAATGTAACTAAAACCATGCGAAAAGGCGTGGGATAGTTTCATATGACAGCCGCTAGTAGGGGCGTCAGTGGAACAGGAGGGCAACCACCCTCATCCGCAACCTGCATTTCAGATTTTGGGGACAGTAAGACAGTTTTAGAAATCTTTTGATAAGCAAAGTCCAACAGAATAAGCTTGAGGTAATTACACCGAATAAATGCGAAGAACATGCAGAGGATTAAAACTGGGAAGTTGATTAGGTCCAATTTCCTGAATTTTAAGCAGGCCCGAAACTCGAAAGTAGAGCCACTTTTGAAATCCTTGGGTAAAAAAATATACAAGAAAGCAATATAGGCCTATAGCTCCTTACGGCCAATGATCAAAATCCGTATGTATTCGGTGCAAGAACTTCAATTTTTAAATGTTGGACTTTGCTAAGCAAAATGTTTCTAAATCTGCATTACTGCCCCAAAAATCTGAAATTCAGGGTAGAAGACGGATGACTTCTAACCAAACGCCCCTATCTAGCGGCAATCATACAAAATTCTAGATTCCTTTTTTTCAGGTAGTTTTCCTTTCTTTCATCTCGGATTCGTGGTTGTGAAAATATTACATTTTACGTCGATGTATTCTTTTGGACACATTCTGCATTTATGTAACGTAATTATGCATCATTGACTATGCCATTCGGAGCTTGACTTGTTAATCATTCCAACGCTGCAACATACACAATACAAGTATAATGTTAATATCTTACATGTATGAGCAAGGAGGGGGAAGGGGAAATTAGCCCTCCTCCCCATTCCGTCAACGCCCTTGTCTAACGGTTGTCCTATGAAACTCTAGTCCACACGCTTTCCCGTGGTTTTTGTTTCATTTATCTCATACCCTATGCTACAAAGATATTACGTTTGCTGAGCAAAAGTGAACCTTTCTGAAAATGAACTTGGATCCCTTGTGCTCTAAATGTTGAGTTGAAGCCAAATTTATCCTGCAACCCAAGTTTGTTCGAAACATATAAAATTAGTTTGTTTAATTTGATTGATTACAACTTGCATCAGTAGCAAGGCTATATGAGACAGGGCTTTTTGTTTAAAGTGGGATCCGACCCACTAATTTTGAAATTTTACGTGGGATCGCAGTCAAAATCTATACAGCAAATTCCGACGCCTCGTGTCTCTATCCTCAAAAATTAATGTTAAAAGACTGAATATTGCACCCTGTAGCGTGGTACATACATACAAACAAACACATTGAGATCAAATTGTCCCAGACCTTGACGTTCAGCACTAACGTTATAATAAGTATCACACTTGGTTAGTTACACGATCGACTGCCATACCTTGCGTTTCTCACCTGGTCTCTTCATACAAGCTATGCCAAGTTGTAAAGTTTTAAAGACAATTTAGAACTATGGTGGGGAAGAGGTACGAAATAAAATTTTCATAATATAATGAAAAAGATATTGTTGATACAAAATTAATTGTTACCTGAAGTTTCCAGTTGCATCTCAGCCATACCACTGACGTTAGATTCATCAGAAGCAATTTTCGGATCAACATTTTTACCATTTGTTTGGGTTTCCATTTTTTACCAAGCATTGCATTTTTGATAATGATTTTCGTTCTTGGAACTAAACCACACATTTCTTCCTTACACGTTTTGCAACAAACTCGTTTGATCATTTACTTACCTGATTGAGTTTGAGTTACTCTAATAAATTTGTACCAAATCATGTCCTTCTTTTCTTCCCGTATAACCCATGTTAAACGATTCCATGTTGTACGGAGACAGAACTAACATGTACTGTATAAACGAATGCTTGCGATATTTTAATTTCAGAACCTCAACGTCGCAATGAATACAACGCAACAATTTGTTTCCGTGATAATTATTTTATTTATTTTTTAATATCAGTTCTATAAGTAGTCCAACCTTCGACTCCGACACTTTCTCGCAAGTTAACTGAGAAGCATTTAAACAATACAATATACGTTAAAAATAAGGAGGAAAAGAGACAAAATAAATTGTAGATCACCACATTGACCTGCTGTAGCCATGATAAATCAAACCATTCACATGGGAAGAAAATAGTCTTCTGATTGGGGAGCACTTTTGGACAGTTCTCTTGCCCTGGAAGATTTTTTTTTTTTTTTACAAACATAAAATAAAATGCAAATAAACATATGTTTAAGACAAGTCTTCAAAATACACGTGTTTAAAACAAAATGTTTAAAACATAAACAAAGTTTATTTTGAACAAAATCAATTGTTTAACAAAAAGTTTTAATCATTTGTTTTAAATATTTTGTTTTAAACAAAACAACCTTGGAAGTTAGTAAATTTGGGGCGAAGCCCAAACTAGCTAAAACTTGAACTAATTACATGAACCTTCGATTGTGCCACCTGCAAAGTCTATAAAAGAAGTGACAATTCACAACAACTAGGTAACTAAGAAAATGTTAAGCTAAGTCAATTGAACTTAATGGCAATCTTCTGAAGAAGGAATTTGCCAACTTGATTAGAAGTAGTGGCTTTTGGGGGGAGGTTTCTCCTTTCTCCCTGCTGAGACCAGATTTAGCTTTTTTGGTCCTCCTGAATAAGTCATAGTCCCCCAAGAAAAACTTCCTGGGTACACCTCTGTATGATTATTTAATTATATTTGTCACTATTTTATTTGTCAGTTTCGTTTCTATGCAGTTTGGATCGTACGCAGTGTTGATGCTACGCAGTGTCGATCCTATGTAACCCACCGAAACGAAATCGTAAGTACGCCACTGCTGAACAGAATTTAAAAGTAAAGTGGTGCCCCGGACGGAAATGTTTATCAACAATTAGGGTGCCATAATCAACGACATTCAGTAAGGGTTTAATATGAATAAACGGTGTTCTGATGAGCAGGAATACTTTATTGATGTAATGTTGATGGTATGTAATATTAGGGTTCTTTTAGATCAGTTTGCATATCCTAAAGTCCCGTTGATTATAGAGTTTGGAACAACTAGTTTTAAAAAGCATGTTTCGATTTTAGAGTTATTGACAATTTTGATTCACCCCCAGTTCATGTGTTCTCATTTCGACAGTTGTAGTGTAATGTTTCTCTATATTCTGCATTTTTAATTTTACATAGCAACATTGTTATTATTATAGCTATAATTACTTTAGCAGAATAATAATAAGCAACCATTTTTTCTAACGCATAGGGATGGGCACGAGTCAAGATAAAACTCGACTCAAATCCAGGTCGAGTTTCGAGTCGAGTCAAAAGTAATATTCTAAAGTCTAGTTCCGAACCGATTCACTGTTTTTGGCGTCGAGTAGAGTTTGATAAATGCCTCGCTCGTTTTAAATCGTCTTGAAATCATGGCCTGATTACACTGGAAAGCGAAAACCATGAGAAACGTAAGCTAAGCAATAATATGGAATACTTTTAGTGTTGCTCACGAGAAGGGACACTGCTCGCATCTCGTCTCGTCTCGATAGCGAGACTACAAGAGATTTTTTATAACAAGCTTAGCTCGGTTCGGCTTAACTAAGCCGATGGCTCGAGCAGGCTCGCTTGGGGTGAACCATCGGCTCGGGTTGGCTTGGTTGGGATAAGCCATCTATCTGCTCGGTTCGACTCAACTGAGCGAAGGGCTCTAGCCGACTCGGTTGGGTGAGTTGCTGGCTGAGCTCACTTCTCGGTTTGAGTCGATAGTGAATGAGCTGTGAGCCGATCTGCTCGAGTAGTTGACAATTCTAAACCGGGGCCGAGCAGTTTTGAAGATCTTTGGCCAGTGCCCTATAACTTTTAACAGCGTTTGGCTCGAGCCCGAATACTCAACCTAGACCCTCAACCCAAATTCAGAAGCTCGTGAACACTGTAGTTTAATCCTAGACTTCACGACTACCGAGGTTGGCAATCAACTACTTTTTTAGTATTCATATATAAACCGCCTATCTTTCATGTTTATACACAGTGCTCTTGTTATAATAATAATAATAATAATAATAATAATAATAATAATAATAATAATAATAATAATAATAATAATAATAATAATAATAATAATAATAATAATAATAATATAATAATAATAATAATAATAATAATAATAATAATAATAATAATAATAATAATAATAATAATAATAATAATAATAGCGGTAGTAATAGCAGTACGGAAAAGTGAAGTAATAAGATTTTTTCCACATATTCAAAGTTTCGGACCTAAAAGTAACGCGTTAGTAACGCGTTACTTTCGAAGTAAAGTAACAGTTACTTTTTTGAGGCAAGTAACGCGTTACTGACGCGTTACATTTTAAGAGAAAGTAAAGTAGCTTGTAACGCGTTACATTTTTACATGTAACTTACCCAACACTGTTCGAGAGCTACTGAAAGTATGCAAGAAGACGAAAGAAAGTCCAACAAAATACTGACTATGTCATAAGTATTCTAACTTTTATTTTGTAATGTGTTCGAAGTCTTTTTATTTGTGGTTTTAGCTTTCACTTGCGTAGCGTCAATACTTTCCGCGCGAACTATATATATATATATATATATATATATATATATATATATATAGATAGATAGATAGATAGATAGATAGATAGATAGATAGATAGATATACCAGGTGAGGCATTTAAAACTGTTTTTAAAATATATCGAAAACTACAAATTTGATTTTAGGAAAGTTCTGAGAAAAGTTGTTCGCATCGATGGGGAACATCCAATGATAGCAAAGTTGACACTCTTCCCCTTCCCCCAAGGGTGATACTGGAGCAACTTTGAAATATTAAATTGGAACCCCCATTTTTTATTGCATATTCTGATTCTCCGTGAAAAAAATACGTAACTTTTGTATAGAACATTTCTTTTCGTTGCGTGATAGATGGTACTGTAATCGGCAAAATCAAGATGTGTTACAAGCAGCCGGCAAAACCAAAATGACTTACAAACATTTGAAAAATATTCAAGAAATATACATCAGATTAGAAAAAAATAACACTTTTTTATCTTCTTAAATGCTATCAAATAACACCATATTTGATGCCCCTACTACCTCTCAGGAGGTTAGAAAGGCAATTATTCTAAAATCTGTAATGAGAAACCGGTGTTTTATAGTAAAAACAGTTGATTCTCCAGAACTTACATTACTTTGTCCACATTGTTGGTGTAATTTCTGTCACAGGTATCACAGAAACGGACAGTAGTTTGAAACATTCATGGTTTTTTTTTTTTTATCAATGTATTATAATCTAGTTTTAGCGTTTCCCAGGAACAACCACGTGGATGTAGTAATAATTTGTTCCCTTCGGGATGATTTTTTAATGTGTGTCCCCCTTGCCTCTCACCATCCGGAGCAGGACGTTTAGGTGCTACCGTTTGGGAGCAGACGATTGGGCGCGGCCGTTTTGGCGCAAGGCCGTTTCGGCGCGAGATGTGTGGGAGCAAAACTGTATATCTAAATAGGTTGATCTTCTTATATGGGTTATAATGTATTTCATAACGAGAACCCGGATGTTTTCGCAGTAAAAGTCTTGAAAATAGACACTAATATCACAAATACCCTGTCATAAAAATGTAACTTCACAACTTAAGAAATTCAGAAAGATGAAATCTACCCCAATTTTCTTTAAAAATCTTTAGAACCTAAGTTTTCGTTACATTATAGTATGCCCCATGGTAAACAGTCACTGAAAGCCTCAGTTGCATTACATGCTTAGGCATAGTTTAGTTCTAGTAAATTTTTGTATAATGCAGAAAGAAAATAAACACGTTACAATTCCCATGACACTATCATTACATGACAGAATTATGTTCCAAACCCAGCAAGTATTCTACAATATCAACAGTTTCAAAATTCTGTCCAACAGTGCGAATTCTTTCATCTGCCCGAATAGATTTTGTTCTTTCCTTGGAAGAGTCTTCTTCTCGAAGCGTGGCCTCGTACACTAAGTCCTGCTTTTTTCCCTGTCCTCCAAAGTGCATCAATAAACCGCCAAGTCGACCAATATCGTTCCTTGATGTTAGATATAGTTTATTTTGGGGTGTCACAGGCTGCGTACAGTAAAGTTTATTTGGACCACTCCTCCTATTTAAATGTAGAGTTAATACCTATTTCTTTATGAAATTGAGTCTCAACTATTCGGCCTAATGGTAAGATGGAATAACAAAAATTCATTCAATAAATACCCACTTCCTGAATCTCCCACCCATAGCATTAAAAACGCCATTTTTATTCTAAAAACAGCTCTTATTCATTTTCCTGACCGCTTGGTACAGACCAATACTTAATAAACATTTTCTATGTTTTGTACCATGCGTTTTAATAATTTATTATAAAAAAAAAGAAAATTCAAAAATGAAAATTATGTGCAGTATTATACACATTTTAAGTTACATCTTTAAAATAACTGAACACTAAGAAAGAAATGTTTTGTTTTACACGCATTGCATGTCCTTATTACAGATGTCTTAATTTATTAAAAAGAAATATTCTTCCAAAACTAAACCGCATAGTACGGAGATCGGACACTAGCGATCCGGATAGTCGAAAGTCTGCTGCAATTCCTTTCTTTTTTTTTTTCACTGGTAGAGGTAAGTGGTGCATGACGTGCAGGAACTTTCTTGTGTTCAAGATGTTATTTTTCTTTTTTTTTTTTTCAAAATTATTGAAGAAGTTTTTCGAAATTTCCAGTGCTTATTTTCATATTTTAATGCCTAAATAGTTATGAAATGCAGTATATGTAGATAGGTAAATTTATTTCTATAAAAGATTTTGCGTCCAAACGGTCTCGCGCCTAAATATCATAGACCCTCACCATCGTGGTGTTTGTTTCAAGGCGAGTCCTCTTGCCTCTCACCATCGTGGTGTTTGTTTTAGGAGAGTCTCCTTGCTTCTCACACATCTCCATTGTTTACTGAAACAAATGTTCGAAATGGTGCCCGTTTTCTGCAATACACATTGCAAGTGTTACATATACAGCGAGAGTTTGACAATGGATTGCGACGCATAATCGCAGTCCTTGTTTCATAGATGGTAATTTGAATGATAAAGACTGTATCGCAGAAAATAGTAACCATTTCGAACATTTTCTTAGCACTTGTCAACGGTGCTTAGGGATGGGCACGAGCAAGTTCGAGTGAGTTCTATGTGAAACTCGACTCGACTAGAAATAGACATCTCTTAGCTTGACACGAAACAGACATCTTTGAGCTCGACTCGAGAACTCGACTCGAAAAATTCCCTCCAATTCGACTCGAATTCGGGTCGAGTTTCGAGTCGAGTCGACCCAAAACGAGCCAAATTCTGTGTATAGTTTCAAGTCTCTCTTCAAGTATCCTACGTAGACAATATAATTATTATCAATGATACTACTTCATATTATTATTATTACAACACAATGTATAAATATGAAAGATAGGCGGTTTGTAGTGGCCCCGCTTAGCGTAGTCTTGCCTTCGGTGCGAGCGGTCCCGGGTTCGATTCCCGGTGGGGTCACTCGGTCGAAAAAGAGTAACATGCTTTTTCAGGCCAGCCACCCTGAATGAGCTTTTCTTGGGTTTTCCTCATTCACACTAGGAAAATGCCGGGTTGGTACCTACCATATAGGTCCCAGGCCGCTTCCTTCCTTCCCTTTCCCCGGATTGTGTGTTCGTAGAGGGACGTCATCCTTCAAATCGTGAAGGGCTAAATTACCTAAGCTACCGAAAGCTCAGAAATCTAATATCCAAAATCCTAGGTGGTTTGTATACCAATACTAGAAACTAGCTGTCTGTCGATCTCTTTAGTCGTGAAGCTTAGGAGGCAAGGACATCGTTCAGAAGTTTCTGGGTTTGAGTTCCAGAGGAGGAAATATTCCGGCTCGAGCCAAAAACTAAAAAGTTATAAGGCGCCGGCTAAACATGTTCAAAACTGCTCAGCCCAGGATTAGGCCTATCAACGGCTCGAGCAGCTCGGATCAAACCTCATTCACGAACGAGCCAAACCGAAAAATAAGCCAAGTCAACAGTTTACCCAACCGAGCCTGCTCGAGCTCTTGGCTGAGCTCCTTCGTGGCTAAGCGGTTAGCATGCGCGCCTTTGGCGCGGGAGACCCGGGTTCGATTCCTAGCGGGAGCTCATGTGGTTCGGATTCCACGTTAATCAGTAGGTCCACGTCTCATATAGCCTCGCTGCTGAACGGGACGTAAAACTCAAAAATCAATCAATCAATCGAGCTCTTGGCTCAATTGAACCGAACGGAGGAAATGGCTCATCCCAACCGAGACGGTGGCTCACCTCAAGTGAGCTGGCTCGAGACATCGACTCAGTTGAGCCGAGTCGAACAAAGGTCGTTATAAAAGAATCCCTTATCATGTTGTTATCGAGACGAGACTAGAGGCGACCAGTGTCCCCTCTCGTAATCAACACAAAAAGAATTCCACATTAGTGCTTACATTTCTCATGACTTCCGCTTTGCAGTCTAATCAGGCCATGATTTCAAAATGACTTAAAACGAGCCGCATGAGCAACCCATTTAGCAAATTCGACTAGACTCGAAACTCGAGCTCATAAACAGTAACTCTGCTCAGAACTCGTAGCTCAACTTGTGCTAATCCCTATCAGTGTTTACCTAATTTAAAATTTTATCGACTACAGCGCCATCTATCATGCAATGAAAAAAATGTTCAATACGAAAGTTACGTATTTTTTCACGGAGAATCTGAATATGCAATAAGCGCCAGTCAAATCACTGTCACTTTTTCTGGAGAATCCAAATGTGCAATAAGAAATAAGAGTTCCCATTTAATATTTTAAAGTTACCCTCGTACTTTCGAAGCGGGTGGGGATAGGGAGTTGCGTTTGGTATCATTGGATAGCTTTTTCGAAACTATTTAACACGTGTTGTTTTTGTTTTCTGATCTTTATACTTTGCGAGATATCGGACCATTCCGGGACTTTTCCCGCACCCTGTATATATACAACCGACATTATGAAAGTTCTGGAAATCACATTTGACATGAAATTGAAATTTTGTCACCATACAAATATTGTCATACAAAAGAGCAAGAAAACACAAGAGGTTTTATTTCTTTACTTTTTTTTAATTTTCGAACGAGAGAGTATGAACTTATACACATTACTTGCAAGAACTAAGCTAGAATTTGGTTCTGTAATATGAAAAAGCATATCAAAACTTTGACTAGCAGATTGACAGTATTCTTGACACGGACGCGGTGTTAGCGCCACAAGAGATTTCTGAGTCTATTCGAATTTGTACCGCTAAATGATTTTTAGGTCTTTTACCGTATAGGTCTTATGCCATTTAGGACTTGAGCCGTTTAGGACTTCTGCAGCAAAATTATCTTTAGATCTTGTGCCGTTTATGTATTATGCTGTTTATGTCTTGTGCCGTTTAGGATTTGTGCCGTTTAGGATTTGTGCCGCATCCCTGGAAAGAACAAGAGTTTAGTTACTTGTTTATATGCAACCCTCCAACCATTGAAGGTTTTAAGGTTGCCTACCACAAATGAGACTAAAACAACTTGGTTCAAGAATGCAACATTCACTACAGCGCCAGACGGACAGAACTTCCACGAGTTCTCATTTTTATTTGTAGCATTGCACATGTAGTATACTGTATGCAAATAGTTCTCATTGTTGTCGTGCGGTGCGCTGCTTTACGACTACAAGAAACATGTTCCTTTGTAAATTACAATGTACTAAACACAATAATATAATTACACTGCTATGTATATTGTAATATAATAAAGCGACAAATATAATCGTTATCTCCTTCGTTTTAATTTAATAACGTTGTGGAAAACTTGTAATATAAAGTACGTGCAAATAAATTGATAAGATTGTTTATTTTTATTAATAAAGGCATAATGAAACCGTACCTCACTACAAACACGAAAACCTTCTAAACTTGTCCACATTTGTTCTTCTTCATTCAGTACATATAGTTCACTAATAATTTGAATGCTTTAATTATTTTATTAGCACTAATATATATGGCACACACACAGTGGCGGGCCCAGAATTTTGTAACAGGGAGGGAACGTTGTCCATCAAAGAGATAATTGGCTTTTCGTCTCCACGCCGCAAGTCCATTCCGGATATAATAGCCTCTCGTGTATTTTTTCTTCACTTTGAAAGCATTGTTTGAATTATGATTGAATTGAAAACTTTAAAAGAAAAGGAAAGCAATAAGTTGTGTAATCATAAGTTCAGTATGTTGTATTTTACATACATAATTATTCAACTTAGTTTTAAATTTTTACTCAACATTAAAAAAAAAAACAAAAAAAAAAACAAGAAGTGAAAAACAATTTATGTTTCTAACATTGCACAATATAGTTTAATAAATTTTAATTTCTTGATCGACTCTGCAAAAAAACAATCGATCACAAACATATTCAAATACAAAGAATGTAATTTGAAAGTGAACCCCGAGATTCCATGCAAAGGATGAGTTTGTTAACCACGCATGTACACTCATGTCCAGAATTATTGTCGCATGTCTATAAAATATATTGTTCTAGGAATATAATTTGATAACAAATTCGTCTCGTATTTCTTATAATGTTAGTATTGTATAATTAGTAATGTCCGGATTTGTATGTAATTACATATTTTTTTCTTCATATGTAGGTTCGTCAAATCCTTAAATGTTTGTGATTCACACCTGTAGGGTGCTTAAACCCAAGTTTCATATTACATATGTTTACATATTTTGACCAATATTACATATTTCTATTGTTTGTACATATTTTTTTTTTTTACATAAAATTGTCTTAAAATTTTGCGTTTACTGAAATTTTAATTTAAAATAAAAAAAGTAAACTCTCCAAATGTGCAAGGCTTGCATCTAGATTCAATTTTGTCATGTCTGTCTTTTCGTTTCTTTACCGAAAGAGAAATATCTCTATATTTTTTTTTTATTTGTCAAACCATGTTTCGATAACAAAAGAAATATAAGAAGCAACAAGTAAAAATTATCCCTCCGGGGTACATTAGCAGCGCCCTTTATTCTCAACTCTGGAGGAAGATAGATCACGTGCTTGACAGGCGACTGGCCAGGAAATTCCTAAAATGAAGTCTATTTGATTGTTATCGGAGGTCGGACGGGAAAAAAGATGAAAACAAATCCTGAAATTCAAGTTAAGACTGTATGCTAGTGTGCTTCCAGGAATTTACTGCAAGAGTTCGTTCCAAGAAGCTAGCGACAATGGCAATATCATAGCAGGTAACCTAAGCTTTCAAAGAACTTCGCTTGTTCAACTGAATGACAGGAGGACAGTACCCTAGTATTGCAGTTGCAAAACGCACGAGTTCTGTATTGACCGTCGAAGTTAGAAATGGTTTCGGTTGCCTCATCTTTATCCGCGAAATTGCGGTCGTGGGTAACTATCGATGATGCGTTTACTACTAACGGTAAAGTAGTGTTGTACAAAGTGTGTGATAAAAAAAAAGAAATTGGATGTTCAATGAAATCTCAGTTAGAACAACATGTACGATGTGCACTCCATGCAAAAAATAAAAATTTGCGAACTGCAAAAAAACAAGTACTCTTGACACAAATGCATCAATATACTTTAGTGAGTGAGTTTTTCAGACTTGTGCCAAGCAATGATAGTAGCAAACATTCCTTGGAACAAAGTTCAAGTGCCAAAATACCGTGCTTTTCTGGAGAAGTACTGCGGGCGTCGAATTCCTGACGAATCCACTCTTTGAAAGTGTTATCTCGAAGTTCGTTATACGGAAGCTATAGACACCATTAGGGCAGAAATAGGTAGTTCATATATACATGGATTTCTGTGAACGAAACAACAGACGTTTTGGGACGTTATGTAGCAAATTTTGTGATTGGAACTTAAGTGAAGATGCTCCATCTAAATCCTATCTTATTGCGAGTAAATTGCTGGAACGCACGAATCATTCCACGATTGCTCGCTTTGTAAATGACGGTCTTAAAGTGTTGTGGCCGGGAGGAGTTCAGGAAGAAAAAGCCCTTGTTCTCTATATAGACAGTGCAGCGTACATGTTAAAAGCAGGTAGAGCAGTTACAGTTTTTTTATCCTCACTTAATTCATTTCACCTGTATGGCTCATGCTCTTCAGCGTGTTGCTGAAGAGGTAAGTGACACCTTTTGCGAAGTAAATCAACTAGTTTCTTTCACAAAAAAAGAAAAACGTTTGTTAAGGCACCACAACGTGTTCAAGTTTACAGAGTTCAACTGCCAGACGTGCCACTTCCTCCGGAGCCTGTGCTAATGCGATGAAGCACTTGGATACAGGCAGTACATTTCTACAATGAACATTTTCAAAAAATTAAGCCTGTTGTTTATTCATTTCCATCGGAGTCTGCTGTGTCAGTAGGTATTAATCAGAAACTGTTTAATGACTCAAAAGTAGCGTGTGATATCGTATACATAGACAGCAATTTTGGTTGGCTACGTACAAGCATTAAAAAGCTAGAGACTGTTGGGCGGTCTCTTACGGAATCCATTGAAATCATAGAGGATGCAAAGAGACTGCTGCAAGGTGTGTGTGGAGATCTAGGAGAAAAAGTTCGAAACAAAGTAAATGCAGTGCTGGAAAGAAACCAGGGTTACGACAGCCTATTGGCAGTGTGTGAGATTCTCAGTGGTGAAACAAGACCCCCCGGAAGATATTTCCCCCAACTATATTCCCCTGTTGAAATACGCTCCTGTTACCTCATGTGATGTGGAGAGATCATTCTCTGCATACAAGAATATTTTATCCGATCGCGGACAAAATTTTACTTCTGATCATTTGGAAATGTACATTGTAACCCATTGTGCAACAACACACAGTTAAAATGCAGGCACATCTTTTGTAAGTACTTTATTTCAAATTTAGTGGAAATATTTATTAGTGTTAGTGGAAATATTCTTCAATCTTAGTTCAAGGACTGCTTTTCCCTGCATGAAATAAATATATAAAAAACAATACATTTCGTCTTAACTTACTTTTAGTATTTAAATTTGTATATTGCGCATAATTCATTTCAAGGTTGGGCCATGGTGACGGATGCGCATTTAGTGTAAAAGGTTCTACTTTTGAAAGGGAGACCATATTACACCACAAATGCCGTATGCATTGCTTTTCTCGGGGCTTTCCTGTTTCTCTCTAGCCGGTTATATCTTCCTTCATTCGCGTCTAATTTTTATTATCCTGCAATCAGTCATGTCAGTGATGTATGGCTGTCTCAGCTATTCAATCATTTCATTTCATCGGGGGACTTGCATTAAGCAGGATAAAGTGTAGTAGATTTTCCTTTTCATTTTCATAATTCGTTTAAATATTGCATACACATACTCGTGTTAATATTACGTTTTCATAAATATGTAACATATGTAATATTACATATTCTTATATAATACATATTTCTTACATTTTAAAGCGATTTCTGTTACATATTTATGTACATATTTAGGGGATTGATATTACATAAAAATCCGGACTCTAATAATCAGCAAAGACATGTATGTAGCAAATTTCATGTCAAAAGAGCAGCAACTAAGAACAATAAAACGAAAATAAAACATTCTTGTGCATTTAGTAACAGTTTGGTTTACTCATTCTAATTTTCATATTTATAATTCTTTTAATATGAAATTTACCACAAATATACATTTCCCGACTATACACATAATATCAGTATTAAAAGTACTCTGCAAAATCATTATCAAATTATATTCTTACAAGAAGACAGTTATAGATATGCTACAATCATTTTGAACATGAGTGTACAAGGAACGCCAAAATAAGCATACAGTTCCACAAATATAAAGGGATCCTAATTGATTGACCCTTTTGAGTGTTCTCTGCCTTTAACATAGCCTACTTGAAAATCGACGGTAATTCTGACCTTCACGTTAGTAAAAATAAAAGTAAGTAACATTTCTATACCGTAATTGTTTGTAGAATTTGAGATTTTCTCTTTTCGAAATTTTGCTTTACATACTGGTGCTTTATCGTTATTTATTTTTAGTTACAGGTGTAACACTTACATATTTTACTGTAACTTTGCTTGCATGCTTCCATAGTAAATTCAATTAAATCTTTAAATGTACTTCAAGAATATCCATTTTTTCCTTAAATGCTTTAAGAAATAGATAAGTAAATAAATTTATATTAGGTGTTAAATTCTGGAAGCCTGCGGTGCATTGAGAAAGTATTTAGATTGCAATCAACGGTTTCCTAAACCGACTCTTCATCTAAGGAAGATGTTGTTATTGTATGATAGTGTATGATGGGAGTGAACCACATTGTCTTTCTCAGGAGAGATAAAGCAAAATCAGTGCAAATCATAAAAGTCATGAACTCCAAGAAGTGCTCTCTAAATTTGTCTGCAAGCATTCAGCAATTAGCAGAGATGGTGATATCATGTTGCATGACGCAGCTCGCCTATACATCGTGCAGAGTAGAAGATCGTTATGAGTTACAGAATGAAATTCCTCTTCACCCACCATATTGCTATAGTGTATCTCCCACTGACTGCCACGTGTTCCATTTGGATCATTTTTTGGGAAGAGATCTTCTTTGATGATTGGGCTGTGCAACGTCCGGTTGAATACTTCTTACTATTGTAGACAACGAATTCATTTCGTTACAGAATGAAATCGTTCTCTGAGCAATAGCAAAAGTTCGAGATTGTAGGCGACGACTATTTCTGTTACACAAATACTGTAGATTTTCTTTCTTCCTTTGGAAATAAGACACCCGGAACTGAATTTCATTATCGTAATACTGGGGACTGTGCTTGATAATGAATAAGTATTCCTAATACACATATGTCTAACTACTAATTACTCACTAGTGGTTATATTTATTGTTGAAGCAAGCAATCCTCTCTCAACTTCTCAATAACTTCAGCTACAAATCACGCACACACTCTCTTGTATTAACCTGTATTTTTAAAGTAAATTATCGTTAAAAATAGAGATTTGGAGAAAATGTATTTCACGTTATTGACGTTTCAACTACAAGCTTTCCGGACAATTAGAAATCTTGAAACAATACTATTACATATTAATCAAAATTATTATTATTATTATTATTAAAATTATTATTATTATTATTATTATTATTATTATTATTATTATTATTATTATTATTATTATTATTATTATTAAACAAGCTATCATAGCACATTTAATAAAAATCATGTACGAGTGTAATGTGAGTTTTTATACTTGACTGACTTCAACTCAAGGAGTGGACTGCATTAAAATCTCAACAGACATTCTGCTAAAATTGTATATATATATATATATATATATATATATATATATATATATATTTACATCAGCTAATGCTTCTGGCAACAAATACTATTCGAAGCTTTCTTGCACCCACTGGAAAACGTGAAGTATATTAATATTTATTTGCATATATTGTTATTGTAGACTGTTCACATAATGCCCACCGACTTCGATTTTACAAAATTTGAGAAATAAATTTCACTTTTTATTTAGTGGTCAATTTGAAGGCATTTTGTTATACTACCATTAAGAAACCCATATACATCACATTACGAATCAATCATTATGGAACAATCTCATGTGTGACACGCAGCAGTGCTACCAATCTTTGAAAGTTTCATTTACAACTTTTTTCTTTTTTCTTTTTTAACTGATTTTGTAATGGTGCATTCAGTATAAAGGTACAACAAGATATTCTCTTTCTCTCTCTCTCTCCCTGTGTGTGTGTGTGTGTGTGTTTGTTTCTAGTTTCCGGCGTAAGCGTGTGGATACTACTAGGTATACTTTCGTGTGTACAATTGCTAGTGTGTGTGTGTGTGGCGCGGGTATATGAACTATTAATTGGGATCGCGTAGTGGAACTTATCAATATTAGTACGTACATACAAACGGCTGTTATTTCACACGATAACTTTGGACGAATGCGAATTTTTAAATTCTGCTTTTTGCAATAAATAAGTAGAGTGATTCCTCTCGAGGGAGTTCCCCTAAATGGTAGCCCCTACCATGTCCAATTAAATCACAAATTGCCGCAATCGTTTGTACATTGTTTGTACAGAAATGTACAGGCCAAATTTTCGTTTGTACACTATTAGGGGCGCCGCCAGCACGAAAAAAGGGGCTGTTTAACTGGTAGCCCCCCCACCAACATGTTCTATTCAATCACTAATTATCGCAATCGTTTGTACTTCGTTTGTACAGAAATGTGCAGGCGAAATTTTCGTTTGTACACAATTAGGGGCGCCGCCAGAACAGAAAAAAATGGGGGCTGTCTAAGTGGTAGCCCCCCACCATATCCAATTGAATCACAAATTGCCGCAAGTGTTTGTACTTCTTTTGTACAGAAATGTGCACCCGAAATTTTCGTTTGAACATAATTAAGGGCGCCGCCAGAACAGAAAAAAAATGGGGGCTGTCTAAGTGGTAGCCCCCCCCCCACCATGTCCAATTCAATCACAAGTTGTCGCATTCGTTTGTGCATCGTTTGTACAGAAATGTGCAGGCGAAATGTTTGTTTGAACAAACTTAGGGGCGCCGCCAGAACGAAAGCAAAGTGGGGAGCTGTCTGAGTGGTAGCTCCCCCCACGATGTCCAATTGAATCACAAAGTATCGCAATCGTTTGTACATTGTTTGTACAGAAATGTGCAGGCCAAATTTTCGTATGTACACTATTAGGGGCGACGCCAGAACGAAAACAAATTGGGGGCTGTCTAGCTGGTAGCCCCCCACCAACATGTCCTATTCAATCACAAATTATAGCAATCGTTTGTACTTCGTTTGTACAGAAACGTGCAGGCGAAATTTTTGTTCGTACACAATTAGGGGCGCCGCTAGAACGAAAACAAAGTGGGGGACTGTCTAACTGGTAGCCCCCCACCAACATGTTCTATTCTATCACAAATTATCGCAATCGTTTCTACTTCGTGTGTACAGAAATGTGCAGGCAAAAGTTTCGTTTGTACACAATTAGGGGCGCCGCCAGAACAGAAAAAAGGGGGCTGTCTAAGTGGTACCCCCCACCATGTCCAATTCCATCACAAATTATCGCAATCGTTTGTACAGAAACGGACAGGCGAAATGTTTGTTTGTACACAATTAGGGACGCCGCCAGAACGAAAACAAAGTAGGGTGCTTTCTAAGTAATACCTCCCCACCATGTCCAATTGAATCACAAATTGTCGGAATCGTTTGCACTTCGTTTGTACAGAAACGAGCAGGCGAAATGTTTGTTTGTACACAATTAGGGGCGCCGCCAGAACGAAAACTAAGTGGGGCTGTCTAAGTGGTAGCCCCCGACCATGTCCAATTCAATCACAAATTGTCGCAATCGTTTGTACGTCGTTTTTACAGAAATGTTCAGGCAAAATTTTCGTTTGTACACATTTAGGGGCGCCGCCAGAACGTAAACAAACTGGGGGCTCTCTAAGTGGTAGCTTCCCACCAACATGTCCAATTGAATCACAAATTTCGTAATCGTTTGTACATCGTTTGTACAGAAATATGCATGCGTAATTTTCGTTTGTACGCAATTAATGGCGCCGCCAGAACGAAAACAAAGTGGGGCTGTCTAAATGGTAGCCCCCACCATATCCAATTCAATCACAAATTATATCAATCGCTTGTACATCATTTGCACAGAAATGTGCAGGCGAAATTTTCGTTTGTACTCTATTAGGGGCGCCGCCAGAACGAAAACAATGTGAGGGATTGTATAAATGGTAGAAGCATTAAAAAAATGTGTCACATTTATGGAGTATTTTTCTAACAGGACTTTGTTCACACTATTGTGTGGTTTGGTTTGTTCACACTATCGTGTGATTCACTATATTGATCTTATCCTAACGATGATGGAATTAAATGTTTTTTTTTTGTTTTTTTTATATTTATATTTATACTTACAATCATTATTGCTGAGTTAGTTTTTCACTCCTCGGCTCTTATTATTAAACTTATTCATTATTTCTTACGTGAACTGAATCCTTATGAGAAAAATGTATTTTTTTCTTTCTATCTTGCGCAGAAACCGTTATTCTCATCTCGTACAGGAAATTGATAAGTGGAAGATATAACAAATTCACAAAGTAGACTGTTAAAGGGAAAATTATAACACAGTATTTTGTTTTATTTGATCATCTTCTTTAAACTCATTTTGCAGAAACTATAGAATGCATGGTGAAGTATTTTGGTGCATTCAGCATTCTGATTTACGAGTAGAGTTGCTAACTGGCCGGTATTTGCTGTAATTTTGATTAAGGCCGGTGACCGGTACAAACTTCTTATTAGACCCCTTCTGACCGGTATTTTGGAATCTGCAATCCAGAATATAACATTGAACATCGAAATTTTTCAACAGTGCCTTTACAAACACAAATTTCCGTTGTATTATACATTATCGATATTTTTTAACGTATGGCAGTTTTTTATTTATTTAACATAACAAATTTGATAACACTTATATTTTATTGTAAAAGAATTTTATTCATTTATTGAGAGTAGAAAATGACTTTTTAAAGCAATTTCCTTTGTTTGAAGTGAAGTTTATAGAATAAATTTCATTTTATGAATCAACTATTGTTACATAAAGATTAATATCCAGTATTGTTCATCTGTTTCGATAATTTTAAACAAGTGACAATTGCTGGTAAATACAATAACTATCAATACAGTCTTCAGTTTCTCATTTGTACAGAGAATTTTGAGGGTTTGCCGGTAATTTTGTTTTCCTGAGTTGGCAACCTATTTACGAGGTTTTGTTTCAACTCTGCTACGTAGTGGCTCCGTACTGACACTCCGCATGCAAATAAGTATGTAAGGCTACCATACGCCCCGGTTTCTTAAAATTTGTCCCGGTGTGCAGAAATTTTCCTTCTTGTCCTGTTTTTTTCTTTATTATTATTATTAATTACATATCAAAATTTCTGAAAAGATAATAAAATCGACTTATTCCTTTTGCTTTCAATTCCGACAATACTATAGGAACAATTTCATTCTAATCTTTATTATTATTGCAATCGCTGCTTTCCCGGATATAACATGCAATGTTTAAATCCTCCTAAGTATAACTCTTATCACTAAAAGTAAGAATGTATACCCCGAGGTGGCAACAAATTCTTGTGACGTTGCAGACCAGCCCCGAAAACACATTTTTTTTCTGCTTCAGAAAAACAATTATGCAAATTGCTTTCTTTTAGTTCGCATTTTAGGTTAACAAAAATAAATCAGCCTATTGAAATTTTGAAACAACTTCATAAATCTGGATATTTTTCTTTATAGACATGTAGAGCATGTAAAGGTGGTATGCGTAATAATATTGAAAATATAATTTTTGCCTAAATATTGTATGTTCACTGATTGCGTTTATATTGTATAACAGCTTCTAGCTTCTATAATAATTTTTAGCACTGTTGATTAAGTATGGACAGTGGCGTATTTACGATTTTGTTTCGGGAGGGGCTTTGCTAACTTCCGGGGGTGCTTTGCCTGAAAATATGAAAATTCTGCAAGATATTTCATATACTTTACTATAGTAAGTAAGATTTCACCAACACCTTCGAACATTGGTATGTAACCTAAGACGTACCTGGAATATCAAAAATCGTCTCCATCAGCCTCGACGAGCTTCTGAAAACGTTCTGGAAGGCCATGGATTCCATCGCAGTCGAACTTGGTGGGACGTGAAGTGAAGAAGGTATCAAGTGCATATTGAACCTCTTCTAGCTGTTTGAATTGGCGTTCTCTAAGGTGATTGTCCAAGGAATGGAACAGGTGATAATCGGACGGTACAATGTCCGTGGAGTATGGCGGATCCAATAGTGTTTTCCATCCAAGGCGTAGAATGATGTACTGGGTCATTTTAGCCACGTGGGGCTTAGCGTTGCCTTGTAACAAGAGGACCCCTTTGCGATTCAGAACTGCTGGATCCAGACAGTACACAGTGACAGTACACAGTTGCATTGATGATCTGACCAGCTGGTAGCAGTTCCCGATGGACGATGCCTCGAGCAGTCCACAAAATGCACAGGAGAACCTTATTCTGGCGTAGTGCTGGCTTGGGCTGTTTTCGAACCGGTTCATGGGATGCTAACCAACAATGACGGCGCCGTGGAGCTTCGTACAGGACCCACTTCCCATCACATGTCAACACCCTGTCCAGAAATTGCTCCTTCCTCAGACGAGACACCAAAGAAACACAGGTGTCTGCTCGCGTTGCTTTCTGGCTCCAAGTCAAATCATGTAGGACCTATCAACCCAACTTGCAGTGCTTCCCAAGTTGATGGTGGTGGTGCCGAATGGTTTCTCCACTTACACTGAAAGGTAGTACCAGTTCCTCACATGTCTGTCTTCGCCTAAATTGCTGCCTGAAGATCTTTATTTTGAACATCTGTTTGTCTTCCGGCACGTGGTGCGTCTTCGAGTGTTTCGTCACCGTCCTTAAACCGTCATACCACTGCACTCTCCGCGTAGTCACGACACCCTCACCAAAGGCCTGTCATATCTTCCGCCCCGCGGTGCAGCAATTTGAACTCGTACAGCAAACAAGCCCTTATGACGCTCTGTGAAGGCCCCATGTTCACTCAGTCCTTACGCACGTTCACGGTGTATGTGAACAGCCACAACCAAGTAGTATGTTGGATATACTTACTAGTGTTGCTCACGAGACCTTTTTTGGGGCATTCTCGTTTCGAAAATGTGTCGTGAAGGTAGTCTCGTCTGGAAAAGTGCATATGTTTCTATTGAAAGAGCTCTGTCTCATCTCGTACCCTTTCATGAAAATTCTGTCTCGTCTCGTCTCGTCCAACAACTGACCTTCACCTTATATCCATTCGCATTCAACTCACGGTGTGAGGGCCAATTGAACACAGACCTCCACAAAGAGACAGAACTTTCTTGGTCACCTTCAGATTATTATTATTATTATTATTATTATTATTATTATTATTATTATTATTATTATTATTATTATTATTATTATTATTATTATTGCTGGGGTAGTGATTTGACTTTCTCCGCAACAAAATACCTGCTAATTTTATATAACGTTGCAAATATCTTCTAGATAATTTATTCAAGAAAAAATAAAAGGTAATTCCCTACAGAATGATATTTCAGTGCAATTAGTTCCTTATGATTCTATTAGACAGCAACACTGTTTTTAAATAGAAAAATCGGAATGTTAACGTGATGAAATTGTTGTTTGTTACACAGCAAAAAATATTAAAAGAAGTTCTATATACATTCCTTACTAGAAAATAATGTTGTCTTCAGAACTTTTATTCTTTTAGCCTTCAGAACTTGTCTTCAGAACTCAGTCAAATTTTATTTTGACTTTCGAACTTGATTGCCTAAATTTTAACCTTGGAAATTTGGATGTGGAGTAAAATAAAGAAGGTTAGCAGGGTAGAGAGGAAAACGAATTAGGAAATGCTGAAAAAATGCAAGAGACGAGAGCAATATTAGACGACATAAGGAAGCGAAAAATGGACGGATCACAAGTTTTGATCTTGCTAAGGGATTGCATTCTGAGGGATGTAGTAAAGGGGGTGATATCAGGAGAGCGAGAGTGTGTAAGAAGGTTGGAATTGATAGATTGTAATAAGGAGGGTGGTACTTTATGTTGGGTTGCGAGGCAGATATTAGCGGGAAATCGCAAAAATGGAAGCTTCTTACCTAGTTCACGGAAACTGGCCTGTTTAGTAATGGGAGAACACTGAGGAGGAGGAGGAGGATAATTATACTACAAGTAAAAAAAGCCAAAACAATGGTTTATGCATAAGAATTGGTCAGCATTTTTTTTCTGGTGGCAGTTTTGTAAAGTTCTAGCTCTCTCAAACTGGTTAGATTGTAAGGTCAAGTCACTCGGGTCGGTTGTCGGGTTAAGTCACCTCGGGTTGGTTCACTCGGGTCACTTTGGGTCGGGCCAATCGGGTCAGCTCGGGTCGGGATGTCGGGTCGGGTCAGTCAATTTGGGTCACGGGTGGGGTCGGGTCGGTCTTCAACACATATAATTTCCACGAAAATTACAATATACCACGGTTTATACCTCATTGGACTTCCAATAAAACGTTTTCAATGATGTGTACACCATGTCACCATTTTTGTATGAGGGAATGTCTAGAGGGATTTTGTGGGAATTTGATGGAGTGTAGATTCCTGTGTGTGTGTGTGTGTGTGTGTGTGTGTGTGTGTGTGTGTGTGTGTGTGTGTGTGTGTGTGTGTGTGTGTATGTATGTATGTATGTGTGTGATACCTTACAGGATACAAGATGTCGAGGAAGTGTGTAAATAAACCGGACAATTTCTGTTATGTATGTGGGGAGCTGATATTTAAATCACAACGTCGATGTTTTACTCCACTTGTGAGGAAGTGTTATTAGTTATATTTTGGTTGCTGTGTAGGAGACCAGGATAAGAACTGGGTTCCTCACTACATTTGTTGTACTTGCGTGAAACGTCTGACTGGGTGGGCAAATGGTGGACGAAACATGAACTTCGCAGTACCGATGATCTGGAGGGAACCAAAAGATCATTCTTCAGACTGCTACTTTTGTATGACACAGATAAAAGAAATAAGCAGTAAATCTAACCACACAGTACAGTACCCTAATTTGCATCAGTAATTAGGCCAGTTCCACACAGTGCAGAATTACCTGTACCGGTACCTCCTTCTCATCTTACGGTAAATGAGGATTACGTACTTGAGGCAACTATTGAAGTTCCAAATGAAGATGATGATCCTACTTATGTAGGAAGCACATCTACATTGGATTCCCATCTGATAACTCCGGGTGAACTAAATGACCTCATACGGGATTTAAAACTCTCCAATACACAGACAGAACTTCTTGATTCTAAACTTAAGGCTGGAATCTGCTCCATCGTGACACTAAAGTGTGTATTTTTCGAAACCTTCATACAGAGTTTCAAAACTACTATTCTCAAGAAAATGATTTAGTGTATTGTAATAATGTCTGTGCTGTGATGGATAGACTTGGACATGCACATATAAGTAAAGAGTGGAGATTGCTTATTGACTTTTTGAAAACTAGTTTTAAGGCTGTCCTTTTACACAATAGCAACAAATTTCCTTCAGTGCCTTTGGCTTATGCAACTAATATGAAGGAAACCTATGAAAACATCGAAATAGTGTTAGAAAAAATTCAGTATGAGAAATACAAGTGGACCGTTTGCTGTGATTTACAAGTCATTTCTTTGTTAATGGGTTTGCAGCTTGGTTATACGAAATATTGTTGTTTCCTCTGCGAATGGGACAGCAGGAACAAAGCGGAACATTACATCAAGAAGGAATGGCCAACGCATGTATTAACTCCTGGACAGAAGAATGCTGTTTATTCCTCACTGGTGAGCCCTGATTAGATAATTCTACCTTCTCTTCACATAAAGTTGGGGCTCTTCAAAAACTTTGTTAGGACAATGGACAAAAGTAATGCAGGATCTTGTTACCTCAAGGAAAAAATTCCTCGGGTTAGTGACGCTAGGGATTTTTGTAGACCCCCAAATAAGATGTTTGATTCGTGACCAAAAATTTGAGGATCTCTTAACTCTGGTTGAGAAAGCAGCTTGGTCCATTTAAATGTTTAACAGAGAATTTTTTACGAAACAAGAAAGCCCCAAATTACCGTGAAATTGTGAGTGATTTCCGGCAATCATTCAATGAAATGGGTTGCAACATGTCCCTTAAAGTTCACTTTCTAGACTCCCACCTGCATTTCTTTCCTGAAAAGCTTGGTGCTGTTAGTGATGAGTATGGGGAACATTTTCATCAGGACATTTCCTCCATGGAGAAGAGGTACCAGTGACAGTGTAGTTCAAAAATGCTAGCTGATTACTGTTGGACACTTAAAAGAGATGTTCCAGAAACCAAACACAGAAGAAAGTCGACAACTAAAACATATTAGTTGAGGTAAGTAAGTGCACATTTTTTAAGAAGATACCACTCACTTCTTTTGTATTATTTATTAAGTAGATATAAAATGGTGACACGGTGTATACATCATTGAAAATGTTTTATTTCAAATCCAATAAGATATAAACCGTGCTTATATTGTAATTTTCGTGGAAGTTATATGTGATTTTATCTGCACTAATGAATATTGTAAAATGAACAGTACACATAGCATATTTTTTATATAAATATGTTTATTTCTCTAGATAGAATAATGCTATTCTTATGAAACTTAGAGGGCTTACTAAGTATAAATCAGGCTAACATACAATATAATTTGTGCGTTTATATACCTAAGGTACCCAAGCTACAAGTATGAAAATGGTTTAAAAAAAGAAAAAAAGAAAAAGAACAGAAATTTGAGGGGAAATTTTCCGAAAACACCTCTGTCACGGGAAAACTGAGGGTGATGGAGAAAAACTGATTTCGAATTCTACGTGAAAAGTTCTATTAGAATCAGGCATTTTCTTCCGTGTGCCAGAGAAAAAAAAAGTTTTTTTTCAACTAGTGCAATAGGAACCATTTTCAAACTCATCAACCGTTATTCAAACCGGTTAATGTTGATCGCAGATATTAATAATACTCACATCCGTATATTATTTAATACAAACGAAAATTTTACCTGCACATTTCTGCACAAACGATGTATAAACGATCGCGACAATTTGTGGTTCAATCGAACATGGTGGGGCTAGCACTTAGACAACTCCCCTTTTTTCGTTCTGTCCAAGCATCTGATAGCTTAGAAAAAAAATTTCGCCTGCGCATTACTGCTCAAACGATGTGCAAACAATTGAGATGATTTTCTTTTGAATCGGACGTAGGGGGTGCTACCAATTAGGTAGCCTATACTTTGTTATCGTTTTGGCGCGCCCGCAATTGTGTACAAACGAAAATTTCGCCTGCAAATTTCTGTACAAAACCGTAACAAACAAGTGCGACAGTTTGTGGTTGAATTCGACATGGTGGGAGGCTTATCAATTAGAGAGCCCATAGTTTGTTATCGTTTTGGCGGGGCCACATTTATGTGCAAACGAAAATTTCAGCTGCACATTTATTATGTACAAAGGCGTACAAACAAGTGAGACAGTTTGTGGTTGAATTGAGGGCTAACATGGTGGGAGGGCTAACATTTAGACAACCCCCCACTTTGTTTTCGTTCTGGCGGCGCCCCTAATTGTGTACAAACGAAAATCTCGCCTGCACATTTCTTTATAACTATATTCAAACGAATGCGACAATTTGTGATTCAATTGCACATGGTGGGAGGGCTACCATTTAGACAGCCCTCCCCTTTGTTTTCGTTCTGAGGTCGCCCCTAATTGTGTACAAACGAAAATTTTGCCTGCATATTTCTGTACAAACGATGTACAAACGATTGCGACAATTTGTGATTGAATTGAACATGGTGATTGGGCTATCACTTAGAAAGCCCCCCACTTTGTTTTCGCCCTGGCGGCGCCCCTAATTATGTACAAACGAAAATTTTGCATGCACATTTCTGTACAAACGATGTACAAACGATTGCGACAATTTGTGATTGAATTGGACATGGTGGGGGGATATCACTTAAACAGCCCCCACTTTGTTTTCGTTCTGGCGGCGCCCTTAATTATGTACAAACAATAATTTAGCCTGCACATTTCTGTACAAACGATATAGAAACGATTGTGACAATTTGTGATTGAATTGGAAATGGGAGGGGCTACCATTGAGACAGCCCTCACATTGTTTTCGTTCTGGCGGCGCCCCTAATAGTGTACAAACGAAAATTTGGCCTGCACATTTCTGTACAAACAATGTACAAACGATTGCGATACCTTGTGATTCAATTGGACATCGTGGGGGGAGCTACCACTCAGACAGCTCCCCACTTTGTTTTCGTTCTGGCGGCGCCCCTAAGTTTGTTCAAACAAACATTTCGCCTGCACATTTCTGTACAAACGATGCACAAACGAATGTGACAACTTGTGATTGAATTGGACATGGTGGGGGGGGGCTACCACTTAGACAGCCCCCATTTTTTTCTGTTCTGGCGGCGCCCTTAATTATGTACAAACGAAAATTTCGGGTGCACTTTTCTGTACAAACGAACTACAAACGATTGCGACAATTTGTGATTGAATAGGAAATGGTCGGGGGCTACCACTTAGACAGCCCCCAATTTTTTTCGTTCTGGCGGCGCCCCTAATTGCGTGCGAACATACATTTCGCCTGCACATTTCTGCACAAACGAAGTACAAACAATTGCGACAATTTGTGATTCAGTTGGACATGGTGGGAGGCTACCACTTAAACAGCCCCCATTTTTTTCTGTTCTGGCGGCGCCCCTAATTGTGTACAAACGAAAATTTCGCCTGCACATTTCTGTACAAACGAAGTACACACGATTGCGACAATTTGTGATTCAACTGGACATGGTGGGAGGGGCTACCACTTAGGCATCCCCGACTTTTTTTTCGTTCTGGCGGCGCCCCTAATTGTGTAAAACAAAAATTTCGCCTGCACATTTCTGTACAAACGATGTACAAAACGATTGCGACAATTTGTGATTGAAGTGGACATGGTGAGTGGGGGCTACCATTTGGACAGCCCCCACTTTGGTTTCGTTCTGACGGCGCCCCTAATTGTGTACAAACGAAACTTTCGCCTTCACATTTCTGTAGAAACGATGTACAAATGATTGCGACAATTTGTGCTTGAATAGGACTTGTTGGTGGGGGGCTACCATTTAGACAGCCCCCAATTTGTTTTCCTTCTGACGGCGCCCCTAATTGTGTACAAACGAAAATTTCGCCTTCACCTTTCTGTAGAAACGATGTACAAATGATTGCGACAATTTGTGCTTGAATAGGACATGTTGTTGGGGGACTACCATTTAGACAGCCCCCACTTTGTTTTCGTTCTGACGCCGCCCCTAATTGTGTACAAACGAAAATTTCGCCTGCACATTTGTGTACAAACGATTGAGACCATTTCCGATTGAGTCTGATAAGGGGGGCTGTCTAAATGGACGTCTCCTTTTCACCTCTACTGTAATTAAATTCTTCCTCGAGAAAATCTGTAATCAACACTGTCAGTAGCTACGTCCTTGACTAATATACCTTAACAAGTACAGCTTTATTTTCGTATATTTTTCAACAGTTAACCAATTTAAAACTATCGCAAACAAGAATATGTAGTCAACTTCCTAAATACTTCGCTCGCCGAAACACGTTCAGCGCGTGCAACAAGCAAAAACAACATGTTTGGCGTCTCACAAATGGAAAAGGTGAAAAAAAGAGAAGGAAAAGCAGCACGGCAGTGCCTTATCGCAGTCAGAGCTGACAACATAGTTTCGGTCGTCACTAACGCGAATAGACCTACTAGCGGTGTACAAGAGTTATACAGTTACAATATACGTCGTGCCACAGTAGCGCTACAGGCGGAATGTGCACGAACTACAAATGAATATGTTCCCTTACAAGCATCAGTCACTGTTGCACCCTCTTTACATTCTACACATCCTTTTTTCTCCCACTTTTTGACCTTGACAAGCAGAAGTACCAGGCTTTCCGAGTTCACAACCATAAACTGTTTGTGTACAGAGTACGTTTTCAGTTCTTCGAATGACTGTGCACGCGAAGAACAAGGGTGATGATCGGGCTACCGTATACGGAAGTCAGTAACACCCGGTTGCAATAATAAATGTAAAATACAAATATAGAGCCTTGACAATGCCGTGAGGATGAATATATATATATATATATATATATATATATATATATATATACAGGATGTTTCAGATAAAACGTCCAGTGCTTATAAATCCGAAACGGCTGAGAATAAAAAGATGAAACAAAAACTGAGATAGGAAAATGTCATAGGGCGCATCACATGGTCTTGTCGTGGTGACCCCCAGGGCCCTCCTTCTAGGGGGCCCAGGGGCCAACTTCAAATTTTCAAATAGGAACATGTATTGAATCATACCTCATTCAATAGTACTTGAAAAACGAAACAACTTTTGTAGGAAACAATTTTCGATTTTGGCCACCGTTTTTAAATGGCCGCAAAAAGTGTCCTATATCAGATAAAACGTCCAGTGCTTATAAATCCGAAATGGCTGAGAATAAAAAGATGAAACAAAAACTGAGATAGGAAAATGTCATAGGACGCATCACATGGTCTTGTCGTGGTGACCCACAGGGCTCTCCTTCAAGGGGGCCCAGGGGCCAACTTCAAATTTTCAAATGGGAGCATGTATTGAATCATACCTCATTCAATAGTCCTTGAAATACGAAACAACTTTTGTAGGAAACAATTTTCGATTTGACCACCGTTTTCAAAATGGCCGCAAGAAGTCCTGTATCAGTTTGAAGTTGGCACCTGGGCCCCCTTCACGGAGTTTCCTGAGGGTCACCACAACAACACTACTTGATATGCGTTATCATTATGTCTATCTCATTTGTGTTTCATCTCTCTATTCTCAGCCGTTTCTGATTTAGGCCTATAAGCACTGGACGTTTTATCTGTTACAGGACCCACTTTTTGCAGCCATTATGAAAACGGTGGCCCAAATCAAAAATTGTTTCCTACAAAAGTTGTTTCGTTTTTTAAGTACTATTGAATGAGGTATGACTCAATACGTGTTCCCATTTGAAAATTTGAAGTTGACCCCTGGGCCCCCTTGAAATAGGGCCCTGGGGGTCTCCACAACAACACCATGTGATGTGCCCTATGACACTTTCCTATCTCAGTTTTTGTTTCATCTTTTTATTCTCAGCCATTTCGGATTTATAAGCACTGGACGTTTTATCTGATATAGGACACACTTTTTGCGGGCATTTAAAAACGGTGGCCCAAACCGAAAATTGTTCCCTACAAAAGTTGTTTCGTTTTTCAGGTACTATTGAATGAGGATGATTCAATACGTGTTCCTATTTGAAAATTTGAAGTTGGCCCCTGGGCCCCCTAGAAGGAGGGCCCTGGGGGTCACCACAACAACACCATGTGATGTGCCCTTTGCCATTTTCCTATCTCAGTTTTTGTTTCATCTTTTTATTCTCAGCCGTTTCGGATTTATAAGCACTGGACGTTTTATCTGAAACACTCTGTATATATATATATATATAGCTTGTTAAAAGTTCCGGAACGGCTAAATATCTTTGGTTAGAATGCGTTTTTTTTTCTGAAAATTTGAAAGATACAAAAGTTGCAGCATATCAATAGAACTATCGGAAACCTATGCCTTTCAAAATGTGTGCGACCCTCTGTGGGCCCCACGGGGCCCATCTGTGATTTTTCAAATGTGAATTCCCATTTTTTTTTTCAAATTCGGTATCTATGGAGCAAACTAAATGAGAATATGTACTGGTCAAAGCTGTAAGATGTGAGTACCAGGCCCTACAGCGCCGGAAACACTATTGGGGTGAGTACTGTGAAAAGTTCCGGAACGGCTAATCTCGGTTAGTATGCATTTTTCTGAAAACTTGAAAGTTTCAAAAGTTGCAGGAAAATCAACAGGACTGTTGGACTGGTAAGAAAATGAAAATGTTTAGACCCTATGTGCACCAGGGAACTGAAGTGTTATTTTGTAAGTAGGTGCTCCTGTACCAACAAGGTGGATGTGTGTTATAAGTCATAAATATGTTCTGCAAAATTGATGTATTAAATGAATGAATGAATGAATTTCAGTTTAGCGTCCCTTTCAGCAGCGAGGCTATATGAGACGCGGACCTACTGATTAACGTGGAATCCGAACCGCATGAGCTCCCGCCGGGAATCGAACCCGGGTCTCCCGCGTCAAAGGCGCGTATGCTAACCGCTTAGCCACGGAGGAGCTCTTGATGTATTAAAAAAGATTAGTGTAATTGTAGTGCATGACTGGTAAAGAGAATAGAGTGAAGATAGACAGAGATTTAGAATAAAGGTTTAAAAGTATTCTAGTGTGTATTTACGCAATTATTGGTGTCTTCACCCCTGAATAGTTTCTTCAATTGCATTCTGTTAGACACAATTAATTTAGCCGAAAGAGTTACTATTCTGATGATGAGACGTTATTGTGATAGAGTAAGGTCATATCATAAAATGGTGATACAGTACGTCTATAAAATTGCTCCTAGGTCTCCTAATCTATCACTGCTTAACGTTTTGCACTGGTGATATCTAAAAGGCAAAGCGTATAAACTGAAATCTGATAATATTGAGCAACTGAAGGAAATAATAAATATTTTGAGCTAAATTACATCAGATATGTTAGCTACATTTATGGATGAGTTTTATTCACGTCTGGGTCATTGTCAGGTCGCAGAAGGACATCAATTTGAACACTTAATTAAATAGTACGTTTTCTCAAATTCAAGCAACACATTTGCAACAGAGAGGGTTTGGAGTCGAAAAATACTAAGGGATTAACGAACCTTGGGATCCCTGTCTCTGTAGTGACATCTTGTACAGTACATAAAAGGCTGCACGTAGACACAGAGAAAATGATATGAGGTGCAGTTTACAGGACCAATGTTGTTGATACCCTCAGAATTACCTCCCACTTAGGCTTGCATAACAACTCATTCTGCAGTTGTTAGACATTTCAGCATTTTGGGACGTCGAATTCATTTCTGACAACCCCAGATGCCAATGCCCCATATTCACTTTGTATGTGTGAAGCTCTACATAAAAGTACAGTATGTACTATAATACTTTTCTAGCACCTGAATCTAGTATGATTACTAGCGACTAGCATTTAATAAAGCAAACTTGAGATTTGTAGGGCGCCTATACACTGTTAAAGATGAATTCTCACGTCAGTAAAGTTCCGCACAAGTGTTAGTATTACGAGCGTTCATTCACATGAAGGAACATCGCAGAGTTGTCGTATGGATATAGTTGTCAGTTTTATACGTGTGCAGAGTGTGAAATCTGTTTCATATCGTAGAACTCAATGCAATTCTGATCTAGTATTTGCTGCCGCCATCGTGATTATTCATTATTCTTAGAGAATTTGGAAATATGTTCAGCTTCGAGCATAACCTATTATGATTACTTTGTTCCATAGATACCGAATTTGGAATAAAAATGGGGTCTCTCTTTTTGAAAAATTAGAGTTGGGCCCCGTGGAGCCCACACGGGGCCGCACACTTTTTGACTGGCACGAGTTTTCGATAGGTCTGTTGATATCCTCCAACTTTTGTATCTTTCAAATTTTCAGGAAAACGCATTCTAACAAAGATATTTAGCCGTTCTGGAACTTTTGACAAGCACGGCTGTATATATACAAGGTGTTTCAAAACAACACCGACAACGTTTGGGAGATGAATCCTAACACCAAGATAAGACTAAAATTATAGATCAACCTGGGTGCACAAATGCTTCCTTTCGGAGTTATAGGCTGCCGAACACGTGAAAAAATGAACGTTAAAAGTCTATAGTCCCAAAACTACGGGACCTATCGAAGTCGGATCAAGACTTCCTTAGAAACTAATATGTACCCTATCCAAAAATACATGTTCCAGAATCCTAAGATACTCACACAACAATTTTTACAGAAGGAGTTTGGCTACGGACATATGACTTGAAGTAGTCTATATAAGAATTTTTGCCGAGGTACGGCAGGATTTTGAAACATGGATATTTGGATACGGCACATGCTATTTCCAAAGTGATATATATATATATATATATATATATATATATATATATATATATATATATATACACAGTGGCGTATTTAGGGGGGGGCTTCCGGGCTTAAGCCCCCCCCCGAAATCTTACTTACTATAGTAAAGTATATGAAATATCTTGTAGAATTTTGACATTTTCAGGCAAAGCCCCCCCCCGAAAGTTAGCAAAGCCCCTCCCGAAACAAAATCGTAAATACGCCACTGTATATATATATATATATATATATATATATATATATAGATAGATAGATAGATAGATAGATAAATAGATATAAATATAGAAATATATATGTGTGTGCGTTTACAAAATACATTGTGGTTGATATTTTTAGTCCTGGATGTGTAGAGAGTCATTTCCGCAATAGGGAGCAAAATTAGCCGTGTAGTTTTGGCTTGTTTTACTCTCAATCACTAAGGTTACATGAATAAATCAAGGAAGATTTTCACAATATTGTATCAAAACTGAACGAACTTTACGAAACTTCTATAATGAAGCCATACTGTACGTTTCGCAATAATCTAATCATGTTTATGTTGTAAAAATGAAATGAAATTCAATTCCTAATTTAGTAATCTATGATTATGCTGGGAGACCAAATAAAAAGGTAGTGATTATAATGAATAAAACGGTGCGGTGAAGAAAGTATGAGGAAAGAGACAGACCCAAGAAAACCTAATCACACGGAGCTTGTTAACCACAAAGTTCACTTGACATAATCTGTATCAAACCAATGAGCACTCTCAGTAGAGGTGAGAGATTTACCACTGACTAGGGTAGGTCGAGAGGTGTTGCTCTGAGTTCATATCGATACTATGCTCAATCTACTCGTTTTTACATATGAAACAATTACGCAAAAGGAGAAATCCTCCATCAGAAGTGTGTTCGAATTACAAGCGTTCAAAGCTCAAAATTGAACAGATTTTGCGATTACTTTGAAGTTTCCACTGTTTGAGATAGATGTGTCATTTTTGGTATCGGGGGGAGGGTTCTTAGGCACCCAAAACAACGGTGAGGTAAAAAGATAAGCAGAGTGCACAATAAGGGCAATAATTGCGAAGGAGTGCCTCCTGTTTGTCACACAGTGTTGATAAACTAATAAAAGGTATTTGCTACTCTTATTCGACTGTATTATCATTCAAATATCACTTTCCTGCGTGGCCACCTTCAAACTGAACAATGACATTTGTCTCCGAAACGCTTTTCCAGGCGTGCGAAATTCAAAGACGAACGTCACGGTATTCATAATTAATCTTGTGATAATTAATGTGTTGTTTTGACCGGATCAGCTGTCCAACAAAAAATTGCAGCACTGGGGCGCACAAGACACTATCATATATGGAAAATCAAAATCAGTTTATTGTTAAAATGGAGTTAATCCAAATAAATTATCCACCACAGGCTTTCACTGACAGTGAATACAAGTGTCAATTTATACCACCGGCATTTCATTTAAAGTCAATCGCGCGGAATTGGTGCTTCAAACTAATCGCGCTGCGCCAGAGCGGCAAGCTACGGAACTACCCTGAGCAGTACTCTGAACCGTGTCGGGCTATGCTTATGTATTGTAGAAGACCTTGTTTCGCTTTTATATATATATATATATATATATATATATATATATATATATATATATATATATATATATATATATATATATATATATATATAGTTTCAACGATTTGAAATTTCGATTATGGAAAGATATTGGTCAAACTCCAGGGAATATATGAAGATATTCAGCGACAAAATAGACCTAAAAAATTAATATATATATATATATATATATATATATATATATATATATATATATATATATATATATATATATATATATATAGCCGAAATGTGTGGAAAAGGTGGCTTTTAATCTGGAGAAAATCGATGTTTGAATACACTGTCGATAGCCGATTTTTGTTTTTGGCTACATTTGGTCGATTATCGTAAAAAAAAAAAAAAGCTCCCTGAAGTTTTGTCACTATTTCTAACAATCGCCGTTAAAATCCGTTGAAAATTATTTTTAAAAAATGGTAGCGATGAGATATTGAAATACTGCATTTCACTGAGGCCGACTGAGTTCGGAGTCTCATTCACGCCAGTTTCGCAGCCAAGCGTTTCGGAGACAAATGTCATTGTTGAATTTGAAGGTGGTCACATAGGAAAGTGCCATTTGAATGACAATACAGTTGAATAGGGGTGTCAAATAATTTTATCAGTGTGCCAAACAGAAGGCAATTTGCAAGTTGTAGAACGCCATTACTCTTCAACTCCTACAAAATAAATGTCCTTATCTTGCAAAATGCATAAGTTTTGTCCTCACCATTGTTTTGGGAAGCTAAGAAAACTCCCAGATACCAAAAGTGAAGCATGTGTCTCAAAAGATAGTTACTTCAAACCTTTTGCAAAATCTGTTCAAGTTTGAACTTCGAATGCCCGTAATTCGAACAAGCTTCCGATCGAGAATTTCTCCGTTTGCGTAATTGTTTCATTTATAAAAAGAGTCGATTGAGCATAGCATCAATATGAAGTCAGAGTAACATGTGGCGACCTTACCTAGTGAGTGCCTAATGTTGAAAAAAAAATCTTACATGTACATGTTCAAAATTACAACAAAGGGCTTACTTCCGTTTTTCGTATTATTCTTTATGGATTACAACCCCAAACAACAGTGTTATTTCTGGAAGATAAAAGAAGGTATAGGCCAAATTTCATTAAAATGGGTTTATAAAATTTACTAACGGTCAGTGCAGAATGATATCTATTAAACTATTTGAAATATGTAGCAGCAACTTTTATGAAGTTTTATGTCCCACGATTATGCAGTTAGGCTAAGAAATGTGATGGTGATGAGAGGGATGATTATGTTAAAACGGCGTGGCTTGCTACTCCTTACTATAATAGCAATACTTTATGGGTAACATTAATTCCTAGTCAAGAATCGCCAATCCTGTACATTCTTCAGAGCAGCTCAATATTCAACAAATTTTGCCGCAAACACACATGAAGCGTATCATTTTAACGCTCCCTATTAAATGGAAATATGGTGATACAATTACATATATAAAACCCATAGGCATTTATCCCATGTCAAACCGAATGTATACACGCTAAGAGAAGTGCATTCACACTTCGATTTTCACATCTTTCAGCGTTAGACAACCAACTTTGCAGTGATGTTGGCTGATTTGAGAAATAGGTAAGGCGATTATACACCTGCTCTAGTTTGTTTAAAATATGCCAATGTAGCTAACTGCTACATTGATATACCATTCACTATCCCTTGCTATATTCTAAGTAAATGAGAATCAAATATGAAAATGGATTACTGTTCCTGATAATATTTCAATAAGATCTATCTCCATTCTCTAGGTTAATATATGTATGATTATTGCATCTTAGGATGGAGAAATTTCACTAAATAGAATTTATCATTCACCGTATAAGAACAAATTAAATTCAAAAATAGTAGTGTACACTAGAGTGGATTTGAACTGACGACGGTGGCTTCACCACAACATCGCCTGCAACACCTCCAATACTCTTCCACTGATAGAGAAGTCTCCTAACTTGATAGTTGTCTTTATAAAATGAGTTACGAGTGGAGAGGCAGAGAGACAGAGAGAGAGAGAGAGAGAGAGATCAAGAAAAATATCTGACTAAAAAATGAACAAAAATAAACACAAATATATTTTGCTTCCCGAATTAAAGTTAAAGTAGCCAAGTCTCAGTTAGGACAATTCTTTGGAAACTAATAACCGAAGAGTTTTCGGTTGTAGTGGACCTTGGCTAAAGTAGGTTCTAGTACATTTTCGGTCCGACAAGGAAGCGTAAGGGTGACGTGGAATAATAATCAAAATCAACCGATGTCAATTTCAATCCACAGTTTTATAGGTTGATGAGGTTACTAGTAACGATTCGGACATCGTTGAAGAGAATGTTCAGCAAAATTGGCATGAGCTAGAAGGGGATAATAAGAAAATGTTCGATATTAGCATAAAATCCATGAAATGAATTATGAATCTAGCGATGTAGATTAAAACCTAACTGATTCCTCATGCGTATTTTAAGGAGAGGAAATGCTTCAAATACTTACACAAACCTATTCTTACTGTGCAAAGTATGGCCATTCCAGCTAGTCCTTATACAGGGTATCCCAAAAATAAAAATGAAACCACAGATTCCTGGCACCAAAACAACAAAAAAAAGTTTATATGACATATAGTCCGGAAGTAGATACGGGCGGAACTAGACAGGTTCATATGTGCGGGGAAAAGAACTTTACACTTACGGAAAGCAAGTTGTCAACTTACAAAACCACATTGAAGATGCGTGTGAACAATTACGCAACACACCGGCAGTGATGGAATGCATGCGAAACTCACGATTAGTGCGTTGCATAGATGTGGGAGGACAGCACTTTGCACATGTACCGTAGGTACGTTCATTGCTAGCACGTATGACCTAGTAGTATGTCTCTGTGTAAAATACTACGTTTCAAATTTAGTACGTTGTCGTGTGTTCTGGCTGTGTTTTCATTACATTATACGACTAGCTATACTTGTGCTTACTTATACCCTCTCTCTTCAAGTTTCTATCTGGTATACCATTTTCCATTATTCCTTGCGATTATGCAACCATGCTCAGTGGTATTTGCTTTAACTGGCACATGTGCATGCAATCGTGTCATATATAA
The DNA here is from genome assembly GCF_964235325.1 of Thermobia domestica. NCBI lineage: Eukaryota > Metazoa > Arthropoda > Insecta > Zygentoma > Lepismatidae > Thermobia > Thermobia domestica. The sequence continues at coordinate 105,933,958 of NC_137470.1, forward strand.
CAACTTCTCTCTGTACGGCTTTCATTTTTAGTGCACCGTTTCATTACTCCTGCCGTACATACATTCGGCGAATCCTAAATGGCGTGTGGAGAATCTCTGGAGCAGTTATACAACATGCGTTTATCATGCTAAGCCGATATGAATTATATGCATCTAAGAACCACCTTACTAGCGCCTATCGTTATTCTGCTGGTAAGAGTGAAGTTCCTTTTCCCCCACATTCAAAACTGTCTAGCTCCGCCCCTGTCCACTTCCGGACTATATGCCATATAAACTTTTTTCTTGTTTTAATGCAAGGAAGCTGTAGTTTAATTTTTCGCCCTTACTTTTATGACACCTTGTATAAACAAATAATCATATTTGTCTTTCAGCTCTTTCTAGATCGCTGGAACGATTTTCTTGATATCTGGCAACTGAATTTTCCTTTTCCTAGCTTAGGATTTTGTCCTTCACATTGCTTTCATTCAAATCATATTATAAAGGAAGGATTCTATATTTTTGCAAAAAATTGAGTATTCACTATACTCTCAATCTAGAAAGATGAAACTTGATACATACATTTGTCAATTAAAATAAGCGATAGTGATGTCAAAATCGTAGATTTCGGGGTTGCCAAGATTAATAATTACACATACGATGTTGTTTAAGTCCCAGCTCTGCTCCATCGGTCCTGGAGGTGAGAAGAAATGAATATAAAAATTTAAAAAATAACCAGGATTAGAGGTTAATTCCTAGTGTTGTGGGTTGGGAAAACGGGTAACCGATTTAAGTTTACTTTAATTAGATAGTACCTACCTAAAACTGATTTTTATCGTGTCACTTTCATTAAAGGGTATAATCCTAAGTAGGTACGGCTCAAATATATGCAAAATATAACATATAACAAGTTCTTATCTATAAAATGCGTACTTTAAGGAGGTGGAAAAGGGTTAAATAATTTGCACTAACCTATTCTCCCAGCGCAAGTAACTTATTATTCAATACTCTTATGGATTGATTCCATTTCGGATTGCATCTTAACGTTTCAACTAAAAGAGGCCACTTACGGTTCTCGTTTTAACTTTCACAGAGCATAAAAGACCTTGATTATTTTAATATTAATTAACGTTAAAAAATAGATTCCTACATTCAGAAAGGAATTAGAAATAATCTGCATTTTCCTGTTCGAACATGATCGCCATAGAACAAACGGTAATAGATAATGATAATTAGTTTACATATATTATTATTTTTATAAATTCAATACCGCAACAATACTACGTAAGACTACACGCATAATTATTTGCATGGTGAAGGCAAGGATCTTATCTACATGTAAAGAAAAAATCCCTAGTGAACGAGTGGCTGACCGGCTGATCAACGTCCAAGACAAACTGCTTAAGATGGAGAATTGAACTTTCGACAGTGCATTGGATTTGTGACGTAAGATACTCATTTTGGAACGAGTTTCTGAAAATTCGGAAAAATGGGGCTGGCAATTATTACCATAAATTTCCCATATCTCCGAATCTCTGAAGGTTAGACCTATAAAATGTGGTGTACGTACTCCCCAATCAAAGACGCATTTCCTGTAGAAGGAAGAGAAAAGCAGGAGAAATGTTATGAATGGTTCAATTCTTATAATATGGTCGTATTTCGAGATTTCTTACGATTAAGCGCATGAAAATTTGGTCTTACATCTTACACTTCTAATTTAAAATAGTTAAAGTTCTGTTTCAGTGTCTTTTGAAGTTTACCGTAGGTGGGAAGAACAATGGCGGGAAGAAAATGGTTGGAGTTTCCAATCGTTATAATAAGATAGCCGGATCTCGATATTCTTTACAATTGGAAACATGTTAAGGAAATGAAACTTGGTACATAAACTCCTTAATCAAGACAAGTGGACATATATCACAGTGTTATAAGAAATTACGCTTATAATGAGAGAAAGCTGGCAATTTTTAATTTTTCTCAATATATAAAAAAGACTTTGAGGTTGCCAGTCTTATCATCAAGGGAAAAGAGGGAAAGCATTTGAAATGAATTTTTGAACACAGTTAGCACTTCATCCTACCTGGTGTTTTGTAATTTCGCCTTGATGGAAATGTGTATTCTAAAAGGAGAAAGGGGTCAAATAATAATAACATAAATATATTCTCTCCGTGCCAAGAATGGAAGCAAAGACTGAAATATGAGATGTGAGACCGTAGGTCGAGTAAATATGTGGGTCTGGGGATGATGTCCCCAGCTAAACTAAGACTAGTATATATACACATCAGGCATTATAACATTTTGAACTATTATAAACAAGCGTTATCCAAACTGCGCGATATATCGGAGTTATCTAAGCCATATAGGACAATTTGAGTGACATAGGAATTACACAGTAGAAAACTAAGATAACTATAAAATTGTAGGAAGACTATGTTATGTCAACCAAACTCGTAAAATCTAAAAGGCTATACAGTGTTAAACCCAACATAGACAAAACGTTTGTATATGCAATTTACCAATACGTACTAAAGCACTGAGCCAGTTTCATAACCATAAAACTATTACTGGGAAAGGGAGTGAGATTTTTTGGGGGCAGCTTAAATCCACCTTGCATTAATAACTGTTTAATTGAAAGAGTTATTCCTACTAAGATAGTGAAATCGGCCCTTGATCCAAATTGGGTGGCAATTGCCCCAAAAGGTTACCCTTGACTTAAAACTACCTCAGCAAATTTTTTGGCCCCTACCCCCTCTCCTTACCGAATTATCGTATCATACATGCTCAAAATTTAATATTTTTAAATTTTGGTGGAGATGGTCGAAAAATTTTGAAAGGTTCGCAGATTGTAGATACTATCTACATGTAAATATGGATTTTTTCAAAACCATCGATGTGTATTTTCTTTATTTTTTTGCGTATTGAAAATTAAAAATAAATTGTAGGAAAAAAATGGGGGGAGACATGTCACTGATTTTTTGGTTAAAATAATTGTTATACCCTTAGGTACAACGTATATTTTTTCGGGGCCTGAAAGTGATGACAACATTATCAAAAATAAATAAAACTGAAAACAAACGTGTTTTTCACACAGTTTTCCAACAATTTTAGGGCCCTCAAGGTGAGGACTCCTTCAAACAATCCTTTGACAAAGTTCACAATTTTCAGTTTTCTTGCGGCCCTTCCGTTTCTCTTCTTGTTCTGCTGCTTCAATTGTGTCCATTTCGAAACAGAAACGCCAAATATATCTTCGTTACAGTGCTTCCACTTTAGGTGACTCTTACACAATGAAGTTACACACAGATCGTGGTAGAGAGCGCTACTGTGTGCAGCCAGTGAAACAAGCAAACTGAATAACCGACGCGAGATGTGTGTAACTTCGTTGTGCAAGAATCGGTTGAAGTAGAAGCACTGTTACGGAGATATATTTGGTGTTTCTATTCCGAAATGGACACAATCGAAGCAGCCGAAGAACGACAGAAGCGGATGGGACGCAAGAGAAATGAAAATTGCTAACTCTGGCAAGGGATTGTTTGAAGGGGCGCTCATCTTGAGGCCCTAAAATGGTGGAAAAACTGTGCGAAAAACATGTTTGCTTTCAGTTTTATTTCTTTTTGACAATATTGCCCTCACCTTCAAGCCCCGAAAAAAATATATGTTGTCCCTAAGGGTATAACAACTTTCTTAACCAAAAAATCAGCGACGTGTCCCCCCAAATTTTTTTTCTACATTTTCTGAAATTTTCAACACGCAAAAAAAAATCGATGGTTTTGCAAAAAAAAAAAAGTGCATCTAGACAGTATCTACAATCTGTGAAACTTTCAAAAAAATTTCGACTAGCCCCACCAAAATAAAATATATTCAATTTTGAACACGTATAATACGATAATTCGATAAGGGGAGGGGATAGGGATTCATTTTTTTTTTAGATAGTTTTAGGTCAAGGGTAACCTTTTGGGTCAATAGCGACCCAATTTGGATCAAGGGCCGATTTCACTATCTTACTACTAAATATTCTTTATGTTTATACAAATAAACAAGTGAAAGTTTCAGGTACTGAACCCAGTGGAAAAATCCTAACTACATGTAGTTACTTTAAATTAATGAGATTCAGTTTTAAGTTTTTATTTATCTATCAGTTTAAACTACAAATTTTATAGAATATAAAGAATACAAGTGTATACTCGTGCGTGTATATATATGCATGTGTGTGTGTGTGCGTGTGTGTGTGTGTGTGTGTGATCAGCTTCGATCGTACTCATGGGATACACAACATATACGAAAACAATCAAAGCGTCACATAGCTTATTTTGAATTAAAGTTGAACGATTATAATTTGTTAACTATGACAAAGCAATGCTGTGACATTCCTGCATGCACCACATTTTCTGAAAGCATCCATATGACATAAACAGAATGATATTGTCTTCTGATTTTTTTTATGGCCGTGGGATACTCTTTCAATTCCATTCCCATAGAGTCAGCTCATGACTAAGTTTATTTCCCTCGTCATATTATTGAATGAAAATTGTATTTTACACATTCCATACGTATTTCTGAAGGGGACTCCTTAGTTTAATGTTCTTATTTATCTATCTTATTTGACAAAGGAATTTCAGCACTGCACAGTTAATTACATACTTTCGTATTACCACTGATAAGAAATAATCAAACCTTCGCGCTATGTAATTCTGAAAATATTATTGGAATAAAGATAATTTGCATTGACCCCTGTTTCAGGAGTGACGGTTATAAAGTGTTCAATGCATGTGAAACGAGAATAATAATTTTAATACAATTCAGTAATAAACCTAAAAATAAACAAACTACTACATAATTTAGAACAAATAAGTAGTCTGACACTGCTAAAATGTAGGATCAAAATGTTTTAACGTTAGTAGTGTATTTTGAAGAAATATTGTTAATTTATAATAAAACAAAAGTTCTATTTGCTATTTCTTAAGAAACCAAGAACATTTGAATATTTCAAAAACTGAAATTTTAAATGTAGGTATTATACATATTATAAATTCCAAAAGAATAAAACAAATCGCAAAACACCAGTATCTGCACATTTGTAAAGAACAACCGCAGAGTTATTTACCATTTTCTCCTATTTAGAAGAGAAAAATGATACAAACATTCTAAAAATGTAGACGTATAAGATTATCGTGGTTTAGTGCTAGAGCGTTCTCCTCTAGTGCGTGGGATCTCGGGTTCAATAATAACCAACACATTATAGGTTTTCTCGCAATTCTCCCGTTTCATTCCTCTTCAATCATTCCACGATTATCATCCAAACTCACCATGACCGCATCTCTTAGCTTTAATGCATAATCATGGGACGTTAAACTCAAGACCGAGGGTGCTATTTTACAGAAAATAAAAAAAAAGTTATTTTTGGAACACAAGCGCTCATTTGATGCAGACTTCTCCTAAATTTGGCATCACTCCTGTCTATAAATCGCAGCATTAGCGATGTTTCACATGCTTAGAGATGATGGAAAATGTATGATAAACAGGGTGTCTCAAAAGTTACCTGACACCGGGAAACTCTCTTATTACCAGAGTTACAACAAAATGTAAGAGGGGAAACCGTCTCCAAATATGATATATTAAATTTAAAGTGAACAATATTTTTAAATCGGATTAGCTGTTTGGGTTGTACACTCTTTATGCGCCCAATGTTAAATTAAAATGCAACGTTGCCATTTACCTGGACCCACAACATAAAGTGAATAGGAACATATTTGAAATTTGGGCTGGTCATCGACACATTAGCAAATAAGACAGTAACTTCATTCACTTATGTTGTGGGTTCAGATAAATGGCGACGTTGCATTTTCATTAAAAATTGGGCGAATAAACACTGTATAGCCCAAACGGTTCGTCCGACTTAAAAAAAAAATCCTTCACTTTAGATTGAAAATATCATATTTGGAGACGGTTTCCCCTCTTACATTTTGCGTAACTCTGATAATAACAGAGTTACCCTATGTCAGGGGACTTTTGAGACACCCTCTATGATTTAGTAACATATGTCAACGTAGAAAAAACTGAGCAATGTCCTATTACACATTAGGTACTGAAAAACTAAACTAATAATGTTTGTTTTCCAATGATTGCAATAATGAAAAAAAGAGTAGAGCATTTTGTGGTTGCTTTGACAGCTAGGTCTTTTTGCACCCATGCGATGACATAACTTAAACACGAAAACAAAATTAAGACAATATCAACAATAATAAAACTAGAAGTAAGTTGGTTAAAATACATGGAAAACATCTACACACGAGCTAAAATTAAATTCCATGCAAATTATCAATGTCTCGTAAAAAAGCAGCAGTCCAAAGATAAAACGTATGTCATCGCCAAGAAGCAAGTGCAGCTATTTAGGAAGCGTGTATCGTTGTTGACTCTTAGCCAGAGCAGGGCAATTGACAAGAAGATCCAAAAGGTCTCCACAAAAAACACATTCTGGAGCTTCAACTCGACGTAAAAGATTTGCATGCTTCAAATGACTGTATCCAATACGCAGTCGAGTTAAAAGTATTTCTTCTCAACGCTGCTATCGGGAACTAGAGGTCCAGAAGCTTAAGCATAATTTAATGGCGTGCAATTTGTTGGCACGTGCAAGATCCCATCCCATGCCATTGTTGGTGGAGACGAGATGTGAACACCAGGTAAAGATCAGTGCAAGAGAGAGGCGTCACGAGTACAACACCATGAAGAGCTGCATCTTTTGCCACAGAATCCGCCTGCTCATTACTAAGAATGCCTACATGGTTGGTTCGGAACCCAACAAAAGTGGACAACTGAGCCGCCACCAAGTAGGGAATGGCATTTTAACAATATGCGTTGAACTAGAGGATGTATAGTGTAAACAACTAAAGTTGTTAAAAGAAATTTTGCAGTCAGACAGGCTCAGAATACAGGCAATATTATGGAACATAGCATTGTCTAAGGAGTCAAGAATAGCCAGTAACTCAGCACTGAAGATAGATGCAAACGAAGAAAGTCGGCAACCATAGTGGGTAGGGCCAAAGACAAGCCAACAGTGCCTTCTCGTTTCGAGCCATATGTATAATGAGAAAACCTCAGATATTTATCCTGAAACATCTTTTATATACATCCTAAATTAAGATTTAGCGCTTCCTCAAGGCTTATGACTGTAGCCCTCGCTCCCAGTGTTGGGTAAGTTACTTGTAAAAATGTAACGCGTTAGAAGTTACTTTACTTTCTCTTAAAATGTAACGCATTATTAACGCGTTACTTGCCTCAAAAAAGTAACTGTTACTTTACTTCGAAAGTAACGCGTTACTAAGGCGTTACTTTTAGTTCCGAAACTTTGAATATGTGAAAAAAATCTTATTACTTCAGTTTTCCGTACTACTATTACTACAGCTATTATTATTATTATTATTATTATTATTATTATTATTATTATTATTATTATTATTATTATTATTATTATTATTATTATTATTATTATAACAACACTGTCTATAAACATGAAAGATAGGTGGTTTGTATCTGAATACTAAAAAAGTAGTTGATTGCCAACCTCGGTAGTCGTTAAGTCTAGAAGTCAAGGACATTGTTCATGAGCTTCTGAATTTGGGTTGAGGGTCTAGGTTGAGTATTCGGGCTCGAGCCAAACATTGTTAAAAGTTATAGGGCACTGTCCAAATATCTTCAAAACTGCTCCGTCCGGGTTTAGAATTGTCAACGACTCGAGCAGATCAGCTCACAGTTCATTAACTATCGACCCAAACCGAGAAGTGAGCTGAGCCAACAGCTCTTTCAACCGAGTCGGCTAGAGCCTTTCACTCAGTTGAGTCGAACCGAGCAGATGACTCATCCCAACTAAGCCAGCTCAAGCCGATGGTTCACCCCAAGCGAGCCGGCTCGAGCCATCGGCTCAGTTAAGCCGAGCCGAGCTAAGTTTGTTATAAAACAATCTCTTGTAGTCTCACTATCGAGACTAGACGAGATGCGAGCAGTATCCCCTCTCGTGAGCAACACTAAAAGTATTCCATATTATTGCTTATCTTACATTTCTCATGGCTTTCGCTTTCCAGTGTAATCAGGCCATGATTTCAAAACGAGTTAAAACGAGCGAGTCATTTATCAAACTCTACTCGACTCGAAACTCGACGCCAAAAACAGTGAATCGGCTCAGAACTCGACTCGAGAATATTACTTTGAAATCGACTCAAAACTCGACTTGAATTCGAGTTGAGTTTTATCTTGACTTGTGCCCATCCCTATGCGTTATAAAAAACGGTTGCTTATTATTATTCTGCTAAACTAATTATATAATAATAACAATGTTGCCATGTAAAATTAAAAATACAGAATATAGAGAAATATTACACTACAACTGACAAAATGAGAACACATGAACTGGGGGTGAGACAAAACTTGCCAATAACTCTAAAATCGATACATGCTTTTTAAAGCTAGTTGTTCCAAACTCCATAATCAACGGGACTTAGGGATATTCAAACTGATCTAAAAGAACTCTACAAAACTTGCCAATAACTCTAAAATCGACACATGCTTTTTAAAGCTAGTTGTTCCAAACTCTATAATCAACGGGACTTAGGGATATGCAAACTGATCTAAAAGAACTCTAATAGTACATACCATCAACATTACATCAATAAAGTAGGCCTGCTCATCAGAACACAGTTTATACATATTAACCCCTTACTGAATGTCGTTAATTATGGCACCCTAGTTGTTGATAAATATTTCCCGCCGGGGCACCACTTTACTTTTAAATTCTGTTCACCATCATCTTCAGCTTTTAAGAAAAAGTATTATTTCAAATGTTCGAACGATAAAATATTTTCGTTTTCCATATTTATAAAAAAAACAACAATAATCTAAGTAAAATAGACTACCAGTACAATTGCATTCGCAGTTCACTCACTGAATGTATTGATTTGCAGCTGTCAAAATCTAAGACAAAATCTTCCAGATACTTGCAATCAGTACATGTGATTTCCCTGACTCTGTCCTCATCTTCCAAAAACAGCAAGTGGGACTATATTTTGTTATATAAATAAAAAGTCAAATTGTATCTATGAATGTATTTTCAAGCCTACCAACATAAAGTTCGTAAGGCGAAACGGGAAAATGCACATCGAGATTTCCCGTTCTACCTTATATTAAGATGAAAAGTGATAACAGGTTTTACATGCAAATTTCATTGCTAGAGGTCATAAGACAAAATGTGAAAAGGCAAACAGCGCAGGAATCGTCGGTCACTGACATCGTTCATGCTCCATTGTTCCATTCTGAGAAATTAACTTACAGGAAAGAAACATTTGTTTCCGAAAAAAAAATATACATATAATGTAGTTACTCATCCGAAATGTAACGCGAAAAAGTAACGCAAACTAGGTACGTTACTTAAAAATTTGTAACGCGTTACCGTTACAGTTATTCTGGAAAAAATGTAACGCGTTACTAGGAAACGTTACTTAAAAAGTAACACGTTACTTGCGTTACGTTACTTCCCAAGACTGCTCGCTTCCAGAAAGCACACTTGCAATTTTAAATTTTACTAAAAAAACACAAAAGAAACACAATAAGGTGAATAATTCTCTGGTAACAAGTCCTGATCTTTATGATCTCGGTATTGCATTTGGTTGTAAAGCAAAATCATAATGCAAGTTCTTTTTTTTTTTTTTTTTTTTTTGCTAACAATGTTTTCATACCCTTAGAATTCAATATTATGCATTGCTTCCTAACAGGCTAATTTAGAGAATTGAGAGAAGAAAATCACATAATTATGTTCTGTAATGCTGAGGATATTGATGGATAGTGTTATCGTCCAGCGAATACTTATTATGAGATATTCAAAAATTGCTCACTGATTGGCCATTATTTGATTGAGAACTTGACTTGAATTTTTTGAATCAATCAGAATTATTTTCGAATGGTTTTAGAGTGCAATAATACAGCAGTCGTATCTCGTAAAAATATTAATGTACGGAAAATATATAAAATAAACCTGATTATTTGAATTCGTGAATGCGTTATCCTAAAGTATACTCATCCATCTAAAACTAACATAAATGGTTGTTCAGAGTTAGAGGACTCGCATTTCATACTGGAGGTTCCTGATCATTAGAGTTTGTGGTGCAGAATTTTCTGTCCATTGACTTTTTGAGGTTCTTCTTTTTCCTTCCGCGTTATGATTGCACCAATTATTAGAAAATCATTCACTTTCTTCACTCATTTATCCTGAAGAGCATAAACGTTAGACGTGAAAGTAAAAATTTCATATCAAGTACGAAAATTCAATCTGATGTGTTAGCTACATGAAGTTCAACTCATAAGCTCATCAGTAGAGTTAAATAAACGTTCCTATAGCACTCAAGAGCTTTATGGAAACTCGAAATCAATAAAAACAGCATAAATTAAATTCTCAAAGGATGGATAAAAAGGGCTTTTAATTGGAATCACTAAAGTTAGGACCCGAACTCAACATTTTAATTGGTATCTGAATTTTGGGGGAACCACTGCTACTAAAAACAAGAAATTCAGGCTGTACGATCTGTTTTGCTACTCTTTTAATTTCTAGCAGTTCAGTTTCCTCTCTATCATTTACCTCAACGTTAATCCCTGGCGATTAACATCAAAATAAAATAATGAAATTGAATTTCTCATTTTGACTTTCAAGAATTGCTAATTTTCCAACGCAAACATGAATAGTGCAAACTCTCCTAAGGCCTCATTCCGTACTAGTATTTTGCAAATCCAAAGCTGTTACAGTCAATTATAAGTATTATGCAAGCTTAGTTCTTATCGGAAACTAAAATACAAATTTAGCGTTGCATTGATTCAAACCCGTCTTATAGGAAGGACTTTCTTTTTGTTTCTTCCAACATTAGTACCGCTTGGGCATATTACTAGCAGAATTAGTACATTACAAAGAAACTGCTGGTTGAAGCTTTTACACTGAAGCTATATAAGTCATTAGATAATTAATTGCAATATATCATGAGTAGAGAAATTTCGAGTTCTTCAACTTCAGGTAAGGGTTGCTTATGTTTTTAATTTGAATTTCAACGAAGTGCCCAACAATTTCTAAAAATATGAAAAACGTTATTCGCTATCAAGCAATATTCCTATACTGTGCAACTCAACAAAGCACACTGTTCTTTTCTATATTCATCGATCTTGATGCCAATGGTATCGGCCTGTGTGAGGTTCGTCGGGCCAACTGCAGAAAAAAAATCGACAAAGGACAGGGTTTTTAAATATATATATATATATATATATATATAGATAGATAGATAGATAGATAGATAGATCTAAAACAATGATAGGATTATTATAAAAATGGAGACAAATGCAGGAGAAAACAATGAAGTTTATTCACAGTTGCGAGACCATTAGCAATAGTCTCAGCACGTGCATTTTTCACATAAATTACTGTTGAATCTTTTCTCTAAGGTATTTACACTATGTGATCAAAAGTATACGGACAACCCCAAACACATACGTTTTTCATATTAGGTTCATTGTGCTGCCATCTACTGCCAGGTACTCATTATCAGCGACCTCAGTAGTCATTAGACATCGTGAGAAATTAGAATGGGGCGCTCCGCGGAACTCACTGACTTCGAACGTGATCAGGTAATTGGGTGTCGCTTGTGTCAGAAGTCTGTACGCGAGATTTCCACACTCCTAAACATTCCTAGGTCCACTGTGTCTGATGTGGTAGTAAAGTGGAAACGTGAAGGGACACGTACAGTACAAAAGTGTACAGGCCGACCTCGTCTGTTCACTGACAGAAACCGCCGACAGTTGAAGAGGGTCGTAACGTGTAATAGGCAGTCATCTATCCAGACCATCACACAGGAATTCCAAACTGCATCAGGATCCACTCCAAATACTACGACAGTTAGGCGTGACGTAAGAAAACTTGGATTTCATGGTCGAGCGGCTGCTCATAAGCCACACATCACGCAGGTAAATGCCAAACGACGCCTCGCTTGGTGTAAGGAGCGTAAACATTGGACGATTAAACAGTGGAAAACGTTATGTGGAGTGGCGAATCACGGTACACAATGTAGCGATCCGATTGTGGGTATGGCGAATGTCCGGTGAACATCATCTGTCGGCGTGTGTATTGCCGACAGTAAAATTCGGAGGTGGTTCTGTTATGGTGTGGTCGTGTCTCCCTTGGAGGGGGCTTGCACCCCTTGTTGTTTTGCGTGGCACTCTCACAGCGCAGGCCTACATTAATGTTTTAAGCACCTTCTTGCTTCTCACTGTTGAAGAGCAATCCGGGGATGGTGATTGCATCTTTCAACATGATCGAGCACCTGTTCATACTCCACGGCCTGTGGCGGAGTGGTTACGCGACCATAACATCCATCTAATGGACTGGCCTGCACAGAGTCCTGACTTGAATCCTATAGAACACCTTTGGGATGTCTTGGAACGCCGACTTCATGCCAGGTCTCACCGATTTACATCGATACCTCTCCTCAGTTCAGCACTCCGTGAAGAATGGGCTGCATTCCCCAAGAAACCTTCCAGCACCTGACTGAAAGTATGCCTGCAGGAGTGGAAGCTGTCATCAAGGTTAAGGGTAGACCAATAGCATTGAATTCCAGCAGTACCGATGGAGGCCGCCACGAACTTGTAAGTCATTTTCAGCCAGGTGTCCGGATACTTTTGATCACATAGTGTGTCTATCATGCTCAAAAATCATATTTACTGTGCATCTTCGAAGTTCTACTCATTGTATGCAATTGAAAAAGAAACAAAACATATACTATTGGGTATTAGAAATCCAAACTAAGTTAAAAAAAAGTAGGAGTAACGTGGAGTTGAAGTATTGAATTTTTTTGCATTATTGAGAAATGAGGGTCTGGTATTTCTTTTAAGTTTGAATGTGTTTACAGAGACAAAAAAAGTAGAAAATACAAACTTATAATTGTGGAATTTAACTGTTTTTTTTTAAAAAAAAGGATTAAAAACTTGACACATACTTTACCCACTATTAAGTTTTTTCCATATCATTTATCATTCTAAACCCTGCTTTTCGAGGCTTACTATATAGAAAGCTTCGTTAAAAATTAACTTTTAGCATATATTTTCATCATCCTGCGTCCTTAAAGTTATCCATTCAAAAGGACTCCACACAATCCTTATGGGAATTGTATTTCGGTGGAATTCTTTGAAATCGTGATATGCTCTAGATATTGTCATCCTGTGAGAAATTCTCAACAGGCACAACAACTAATCACTGACCGTTTGAACATCATAGGGCCACTTTTCTGAAAACAACAGGAAGTAATGGTATTTTGGATTTCGTGAATATAACTGAAACCTTTCTATGTTGTAGATATTGTGATCATTAGAGAAGGTCTGAACAGAAACGACCAGAAATCACTGATCGTTTTGACACTATGAGGCCATTGTAGCATTGAGATTTTCTCTCGTGTGTGTTGAAGTATGTGACAAAGTATATGGGGAACGTGATAACGATTTTTCTGTTCCACAATATTAAGTATATTTTCCAAATACTCGGCTGCATAGTGGGAAAAAGAAAATTCCCCTGCAAGTTATGATCGGGCATTCACGCTGTGAAAAATGCAAAAGTAAGTAACTCATAATATCTATAACAAAGTTGGTGTATCTGTGAGCTATACCGAGATGAAACGAAATAGAGATATTCTTGCGGTGTATGCTATCAAATCTTCTACAAATGCACTTATACTTTTACCATCCCCATTGACAACAAACGGTTTCACAGTTGCCGCTTTAGGTATTTTCGATTTTGAAGATAGCTCATAATGTTATTTATGATTTCAGTTGGAGTAGTAGTTTGAACAAGGAAGTGATATATTTCCGAAACTGTAACATTTCTAGTTAATTTATAATAAAGATTATAGACAGCCTTGTAGGAAAGTTGTATTTAGTTTGGACACTGGAGTGAATGTTTCCCAGTAATTTATGAAGTCCCTGTGAATCGAGCTGCCCCTGTAGCATATTAGCTACAGTATATCGTTTTCTGAATCGGTTGTTCGCGTTTTCAGTAATTATTACTCGTTTTCAAGCCACACAGGTGTCATTCTAATATTTCACTTGGATTTCGTTTCTTCAGTAAAAATGCCACTCGAGTGACATGGATATTATGATAAAAAGGCCTTGTGTCCATCTTAAACACAAACTAAATACAACTTTCTTACAAGGCAGTCTATAATCTTTATTATCAATTAACCCTTTCAGCCCTGATTTTTTGTGTACTCACCGATTTTATTTTTATTTCGTCTTATTCTTTTTGACTTAACAAATGAAATAAAACCGTCATTTTGTATGCAAGTGTCATATTTTGAGAATTATACGGACGTGAAATTTGCGTGAAATAGGGTTGAAATACGGATATAAAATACAAAATGGCATTAATCGAACACATCATTGTGATTTACACAGTTTAGAAACTCAAAACACACCACTAAAGCAGAAAGAGGATTTGTTGCAAATAGTTTACTTCGCCAAGAATAAAACAGCGTACGTGGCTGAGCTTCGCCCATTGTGATAGCCCCAGTAACTACTCTACAAGAAATGCGCGTAGCTATCTGACAAATGATGAAAGCGCCAGAGAAATAGCAAAAAAAAAAAAAAAAAAAAAAAAAGATTTATAGAAGTTCAAAGAATACTGACATGAAAACCCAGCAATTTTGAATTCTCCAGATTAATTATATTAATCTTAGAATATGATGAACACATATGTTACCGCCAGGGCCGAAAGGGTTAACTAGAAATGTTACAGTTTCGGAAGTATATCACTTCCCTCTTCGGACTACTACTCCAACTGAAATCATCATGTAAAAAAAAAAAAAAGAAAAAAAGTTCGCATTTAGACCAGTTAACTTCAATACCAAGTTTATATATATATATATATATATATATATATATATATATATATATATATATATAACTATTCTATTAAAATTTTCATTTCTTGGTAAACTAATCGTGGAGAATCACCTAAGCTACCGTCATCTAAGTAGAAGATACTTAGTTCAGACGATAAAGTGCGAACTATTTAGTCTTAGTGGATGGTCAAACTAAAAGGAATTGAACCAGCTGAACGTCCTTGTTGACTGTCAACTTGTGATAGAATCGTTCATTCACCAAACATAAGATTGATGGTTGAGCATTCCATTAACAAAAGAATGAATATGGTTCAGGCAGTACTTTTTTCACTTGCTCTAGCATATCATCTCTTTCCACATAATTGAAAGCGTTTTGGTAATCGATCTTGAGAAAAAGGCATTTTTTTTTCATGAGAATTGAAAGAATTTTCGTAATCGATCTCCAGATTTTTTTTTCGATTTTTAAGTTTTGTTTTAATCTCTTTTACCTTTGCGCTCCGAACTTGGACGCTTCTGTCTTTTGAATAGTATTTTAAAAAATAGTGATGTGCCCTGAAATTATTTGACACAGTATCACCAACTTGAGAATTTTATTCAAAATATGCGTCTCAAATGACTTGAAGCAGGACTAACCATTTCTTTAATTTTGTAATTTGCGTCTGCATGAATTGTGTTGCTGTTCATTTAGTGTAATTGACTTGTTTTAAGAAGAATGCAAATTTAATGTTCAGTTTTAATTTGATTGATGTCTTACAATATATTCACAAAACTGCAAGTGATGTGTTTGCAATTATCTATTAGAAACAATCTTTTTTTTTTTGTATAGAACGAATGTGTTGTATAAATCTGTTATCCCATTATCTGCAGATGGTCACAGAGACATTGTGAAAGCGGATACATAAATGAGTACAAATGTCGAGGAAATACTATTTTACATCTACACAAAACATTACACATGGCAATCGGTCGTTTGCTATAATGGACAAAAGACGCATTAGCATATGATCCCCACGTGACCAGAACTTGCACCTATAAAAAAAAAAATAAACAAATTAAGCTTGATGCAATCTGTTTCAGTGCTATGGTGTCACTGTAGTATTCAAGTAAGATCAATTTATATTTATTTAAATTTAACACAAATAAAATTTGTAACTTACATCTACTTTAAATCAGGAGATGACAAGCTTTGTGGAAAGTACAATAACTGCCTTCTCCTCGATCCGCAACCTAAGAACTCGCCAGGCTGTGGTGGTAGGAATGCAGGTAACAAGGAAAATATCTTCTATTATAAATATGTGGACAATGGCTCATATTTATTTATTTTTTTTTTACCGGAATCCATCACAATTTTTGTTATCATTTAACTATATCCTAAATTAGGCTAAAGATGCAAGATTAAGTTACATATTTACTTCATGGCTATAAGTAAAAGAATAACCAGTGATCTTTCGACAGATGATTTGGTAGTAACAACAATAACACTAATAAAATTAATTTTTGCATGTAGATTACTTTCCCGTGATCTCAGGTGTTCTGCTTTTATTTTTTTTTCTTTCCCGGCCACTTTCACTCGAACAAAACGATGATACATAATCTACCGTTTATTGAGATAAACCTAAAGGGGAATGCATGTGAGCAGCTGCTGATATGATACGCAAGTAAACTTTCGTTAATGCAGCAAAAAATAGTATGTCACTATTAAATTACAAGAGGGAATAGTCCCAATCATGATACCTGCATCTATGTTTCCTTTTTATCATTTATTTGAAACTAAACAAAGTGGTCGTTCCTCGCACAGGGAGAATATGTTTTTCTTTGGAAATCAGTTTAACCTCCTTTTCGATACTCTTTTCAATGAAAACGTAATGCTAAAAATCCGCAATGGCACCCCTTTAATCCCAATGTCAATAGAAGCTGAGCTATGTTAATATAACGCTCTCTCTCACACCTACCTACTAACAAAAAAAATAAAATAAAATAAAACTATGTGATACAAACAAAAACAAGATACATTTATTCACATTACACACGCATGTACACAAATAGAAAACTCTCTCTCTCAGATGTTTACTGAGAACACAATATAAGAATAACTAATAGAATACAACTCTATACAAATATGACCATTGCAATATATATATATATATATATATATATATATATATATATATATAGATTCAGAGAATGGGTATGTTAAATAGGCAGGTTCTGCTTTAGCAAGTTTTTCGTTTCTGAGGCAAATTATGATTTTGATCTTAAGTTTCTCACACTGGGAAGTAAACTGTTCCAGAGACGAATACAAGTAGGCACGAATAATTTGGCGTATGTCTCTGTGCGATGTTTAGGAAGTAGCAAAGAATTACCTGTTTTAATGAGGTGGCCGTGACGGGCAACTACCGTATTTTTTGAAGTTATTCATAAATATGATGGGGCATTTTTTTTCAACAATGCTGAACACCTTTACAAAAATCTTTTTCCTCCGAAGGTGGAGCGTTGGCCAGCCAAATCCATTCAATGCCGGTGTAATATGTCCGTAGTGACGTAGATTAAAGATAAATCGAATGCATGTGTTGTACATATGTTTCAATTTAGCCAAAAGAGTAGTGGATAGGTCGTTATATAATACATCACAATAGTCAAATATAGGAAGCAAAGCGCCAACGAAGATAAAAACCTAGTTCAAAATAACTATATCCAACAATTCATTTCAGTATACATACAGAACTATATTGAAGCACTTTCATAGGCAATAGTTCTTGATAGTTGATACTGTAGGGCTGCAAAAAATGAAATGAAATGAAATTTTTGAGCTTTACGTTCCACGGTTATACCGGCTAGGCTAAAGGAGACGGTGATGAAGAGAGATGAATGAAATGGAGGAATGAAGAAAGTGGGAGGAAACGAGAGAACCCTAAGAAAACCCACGCACACCGTATTTTCCACCACAAAGTTCACTAGGTGAGGGCAGGGTTTTAACACGGGACCCCAAGCACCAGAGGTGAACGCTCTACCACTGAGCCACCGCGGGCCCGACTGTATGGCTGCTATAGAAGCATAGTTGGTGGGCAAAACCAAAGTGATGAGATGGAATTGACAATGCTATAAAACTGAAATAGGAAACAATTGGTCGAAAAAAAAGAAACGATAAAAGTAACGAATCTACTGTTGCCAAAGTATTGAGCAAAACATATATAGGCACGAACCTGCTTATTTGTTATAGGCAATTTCATGAAGATGAATTAATAGCCAAAGAATTATCGTACCATCTGCGCAATGTAGTCGATGTACCTTAGGTTTTACAAATGCTGAAAGTGATGATCACGAAGAGAAATACAGTGATTTATTCGCTGTACAAATTGTGAGCAATAATTTCATGCTCGGCTCCGTTGATGTTCCGAAATGCGGTTTTAATGCGTTGTTTCGTATTTATCGTATCTGATTTTAACGTCCCACGATTATGTCCTTTGTGCTCAGGGAGAAAGAATGAAGAACTGGAGATGATTGGAGAGCTGGTGGAATGATAAAGTGAGAGGAAGCGGAATTACCCGAGAAAACCTACGAACACGATATTGCCCACCATAAACTTACTTGGCCGGGGATCGAACCAGAGAACCCTCGCACTGTGCCGCCGGTACCTTGTTTCATGTTGTGAATTGTAGTTGGTATATTAGTATAAACAACATCTTTAATTCCTCCCCAAAAAGAATAAATTATACAAATAAAGTCGGAATATATCGGAATAAACGATGGATTGAAATCACTCTCAAGCCAGTGTTGTTGGAAATACATTTAACTCTTGCGTATGGACGGCAGTATTATAAGTTGGAGAACCATCGAATTGAAACCACATCATCCGACGTACATGGAGAGGTAAGTTTTCCAATAGCAGTTGCAGATGGTGTCCCGAGAAATCACGAAATATTGCCTCTGTTAGACGACCATCAAAAAACCAATCCACACAAACTGAGTTCCTATAATGCCATAGCACACATTAATACTTTATCGTCGTTGTCAATTGACTTCTGGTATACAGTAAATATTCTCTGATGTCCAGTAATGTGATGGTAGATAATCACGTAGGCATCAGTGGAGAATGTAGCTTCATCAGTCTATAAAATAACAACTATAAATTTCGGATGTTTTCGCAATTGGTTAAATACAAAGTTGCAGAACATAAACTGCAAATTATAGTCAGCATCACTTTGTTCCTGATGCGGAGACAGATGGTATTATGAAAATTGTATTTCCATAAAATTCACAATACACTACAGCCCTAAAATTTTCCCGACATTGCCCTAAAACCATTAGCATTTGGAATGTTTGTAAATTTGCATAAGGCAACAGCGGTACTATTGACCAATCGACACTTCCCAATAAAATCATCAAACCATCAACATAATACAAGCACTCTAAACCACTGTGAAAATGCAGTTCACGTCGCTTCACGAGCTTGTAATGCAGTTGAGTTCAATTCAAGGTACCTTGTCCAGTACAAGGACCACTTTATCTCTCTGGACAGGTTACTCACTCTGGGACTTTGCTTCATGTTTTGAGTGCTTCATTGTTTCTTCTCCTCTATGTATGATATAACATTCATAGTATGTCTGAAGCGACACACATTCCGTATTGAGAAAGATAATGTATACGTTAACTACTGGATTCATAATAGCGCCAACACAGTTTGATGGGTGTGGTGTTCGAAAAACCAACAAAGCGTTCTACATTACATGCTCCAGGATTTGCTAGGGCTTCATATTAGTTGTACAGAACTTACCTCTAACTTCGACTTTGTTGCTTGCTCTATGCGATCTTTCGCTTAAGCCCCAATTTTGTACGGAAAATACGTCGAAGGACCTCGTCAGACCACGATTTCAAGGTACCTTCATGGTATTCGCGTAGTATGACCATAAAAGCCCTCGGAGAAATATCACACGGTATAATCGCCACTAGGTTCGATCCCGGGCCTACCAGAACGCGATTAGAATTCCCACCCGTGCTTTCCTAGTATTTTTCCCTTTTTTACCAAGAAATTACAGGAATGGTAGCTGTAAAATTTAGGTCCTGGACACTTTAGTTCTTCAGTCCTCGACACTTCATTACTTCGGTGTTCTCTGTTTCATCAACAAATCCTCAACACTGAGCGTTTTCCTTTCATTTCGCAACATCCTGTGAATGTTTATTTGTTATAGATCTTGACAGGAAGTGTTTTAAATTGAATGAAATGTTAAGCATTGTGTTATATTAAAAAGGGAAATAAGAAATGAATAAACATATAAACTTATTATATAAAAAATAATATTATAAATTTTAGTTAAACTGTAAATTATAACAAATGTTTAGTTATCAGATATTACAATATAAAATTATAACCTAATACATATAGAACTACATGAACTGAATGGCATAAAATAAAGCGGTACTTCCGGATGACATGGAAGGTTCAAATTTGAAACGACTGTAGGTTTCCGGGACTAATACAGAACTTAATTGGCAAAAGTGAATACTTTTAATTTTTAGGTGATCTAAATGAGCGATGAAAAAATTCCCCATGTTGTTCAAATTGAATTTTCGTGGACCTAAAATCTCATGTTTTAGGTACTTGGTTTGGAATAAAAACTTGAAATACGATATGATTGTATGTTTTCTATAGGATTATTTAACAAAGTTACTAAAAATAAAAGATTCCAACTTTAGATTGATTTTACGGGGAACTGAAAATCCTTTACCGTGTTATTTACATGAGCTCCAAAATTATTGGGCACATCATGTAGGTCTACAATGATTAAATTTAACAAGATTGTAGGTTTCCGTTAAAAATCGACAGGGAATTTGCCAAAAATTTATTTATTTATTTTTAGGGATTCGAAAGGGGCCATGAAGAAATTCCTCGTGTTATTTAAATGGTCTTTTGTGGACCTATAATCTCATATTTTAGTTACTTGGAATTGAAATAAAAACTTGAAATTCGGCATGCTTGTTCGTTTCTTAGCGTTACCTAAGTGCATCAGCAAAAATTAAAAATTTTTAACTTTAGTGTGATTTTCTTAGGGAAATGAAAAATCTTTACAATGCTATTTATATGAAACACCTTCTATACCCAAACATGTTACCTATACCCCTTCTATACCCCTTCTATACCCATACATTTAAGGCAGGATCACAACAATGAAATTTGGCGTGATTGTAGCCTTCCGGTACTAACCGACAGGAAAATTGCCAAAAGTAAATATTTTAAAGTTTTTAAGGGGTTAAAAGGGTTATGAAGAAATTCCCATCTTATTTAAATGAGCATTTTCTTTGTATACAAAATCTTATTTTTAGAAAGTTGAAATAACAAAAGAAACTTGAAATTGCGTAGATTGTCTCTTTAAGAGGTACGAGGCCGTAGACTGTGCCGAAGGCTAATTAAGATATAAAATTACAACAACGTAAGAGTCAAAATTATAAAACAATGACTGTGGTGTGTGGTAAATATGTGAAACATTGACAATAAAGGCACTGGATTGTATTTCATGCACAGAGTAATAATTAACTTTGTTCTCAGAATCAGTATAAAAACGTATCTTACCGTAGTTCCGTGTATTATAAAATGGTACTCCAAGATACTTCAAAGTTTTAAATACACTTAGAAATTACAATATGTAGCAAAGGTGCGTGGACATTTGCAAAGAGGATTGTAAGTCAATAAATATATATTTGAAAGCAATAACTCTTAAGTGGTTAAAGATGAGATGTGAATAACACCAGAGGTCTATCTGTTGGGGAAATCTACCCCAAAAAAGATTTCACATTGTTCCCTTCCTGTTAAAAATTATGAATCTGAATCCAAGATGACAAACTTTAAAGATGCCGCTGTGATGGTACTAGTTTGTTAACAAACACGGATCCTATCCAACATATGTTTATCCACGGACCCTATCCACCTAAGATAACTCTATCCAACAAATGTTTTTACTCCCTAACCAACTCAAATTTACAAGGTATATTATCCTCATATTGGATAATATAAAGGTAACCAAGAAAGTTCTGTCGGTTTTTGTGGAGGTCTGTGTTCCATTGGCCCTCACACCGTGAGTTGAGTGCGATAGGAAGTTGTTTGTGTTGGTAAGACTAAGGACAGTTGTTTGTGTGGGTATTTCCAACACACTGCCTGGTTATGGCAGTTCAATTACAACGTGAACTTGCGTAAGGGCAGAGTGAACATGGGACCTCAACAGAGCGTCATAAGGGCGTGTATGCTGTACGAGTTCAAACTGGGGTCAAACCCCACTGCCGCTTGGTAGAAGATATGTCAGGGCTTTGGTGAGAGTGTCGTGACTACGCGGCAGTGCAGCGGTGGTTTAACAAGTTTAAGGATAGTGACGAATTACTTGAAGATGCATCACGTGCCGGAAAGAAAAAACACATGTACAGAATGAAGATCTTTAGGAAGTAAGTGAGGCGAATAGTGGCCAGGTAAGTCAGTAACTGGGACTACAATTGAGTGTGAGTGGAGAAGTCGTTCGGCAGTGCCTCCATCAACTTGGGAAGCACTACAATTTGGGTCGATGGTTCCCACATGGTTTGACCCCGGGTCAGAAGGCAACTCGGGCAGATTCCTGTGTTTCTTTGCTGTCTCGTCTAAGGAAAGGGCCATTTATGGACAAGGTGTTGACATGTGATGGAAAGTGGGTCCTGTAGGGCGTCGTTCAGGGCGCCGTCATCATTGGCTAGACGATTCCAAAACAGCTGCAAAAAATATTGCACCAGAAGAAGGTCCTTCTGTGTGTTTGGTGAACTACACGTAGCATCCTGCTTCGGGAACAGCTACCAGCTGATAAAAGTATCAATGCAACTGTGTACTGTCAGCAGTTGTGTCGTCTTCAGAAAAAGCTCAAAACTCTGGAGACAGCAATTCTGAATCCCAAAGTGGTCCTTCTGTTACATTACAACGCTAAGCCCCACGTGGGTAGGACGATCCGGGACACAACTCTGCGTCTTAGATGGGAATTGTTATTGCTTCCGCTATATTCCCCGGACATTGCACCGTCCTATTATCAAATCTCCCATTCCTTCGACAATCATCTTCGAGGACGCCAGTTCAAATCCAAAGTAGAATTGCAAAATGCACTTGATACTTTCTTCGCTTCACGGCCCACAAAGTTGTACCGCGATGGGATCCATTGCCTTCCAGAACGTTGACAGAAGGTCGTCGATGTTGTTGGGGACTATTTTTGATCTTCCAGGTACGTCTTGGATGACATATCGATGTTCGGAGGTGGTGAGTGAAAAAGCGATAAAACTTTCCAGGTTACCTTTATATTATGTCATTGCAAATTTGACGTCGCTTAGGACACAATTTAATATTATTCAATTTTGCTATTTTGTCGTAGGTTAATACGACTTGTTATAGAATAATTTTAGGAGAATTGCAACTTAAAATGATCATGGCCATCGAGATAGTCATCTCTATGGCGGTTGTGATGTATCTGTTGTATATCACGAAAACCCCTTATGCCAAAAGCTACTTTGCAGAAGTAATTGGAATAGTGATATCAACACAATTTCTAGAGCAAATCACGGTAATGCCTTATTTCAAGGTTTGTACAACCGCTGCATATTTTGAAGCTATTTACTGCATATATATATATATATATATATATATATATATATATATATATATATATATATATATATATATATATATATATAACCTGTAATTTATCTTATTTGTCTACTTTCCTCTCTGCTTCCTGAGTGGCTGTAGCTTGTTCTTCTCCTGTAAATGACGGCATTTGAGGTACACACAATATTTAATAATGTATTGTATCAAAGAATTATACTTGTGTTCTGCCTCCTAAGTAATAAAGAGTAATTTGTTATAGAAAACAATAATTAGCCTTTCCTTTGTGCCAACTGTGAATAGATGGCAAGTTTCCGGTTTGGGGAGAGGTATCCATGGTTGATTTAACGTTGTCTGATTGCGTTTTATTTTTTAAGTAGTATTTACACATGGGTTGCAAGACCTTGGATGCAATGGTATGAGAACTATTTAGTCTTACGAAAACATGTTACTAGTCACATATTTTTAAAGTTCTCTCGTGACTACAAATAAATTAGAAATTGTAAGGGATGTTATTTGTGAGGGAAACCTACTCGAAAATGATGTCACACGACTACTAAGTCGTCTTCTAACACGCGTCGATAATTCATCACCGCATGGGATCCATCCATGAAGAATGACCCATACCACATCATTATTTTTCCGAGAATATATGGGGATGCTTGAAATCACTGCTCATTACTATTTGGCCAGTAACGCAAGTTGTATTTGTTAACCTCGGTCAAGATGTAAAAGTTTGCTTAAATAGTAATGAACACGTCAGAGACGAATATGTAGTTTTGTCCCATTTGACAAATTCCATAGAACGATTTGGATCATCTTCTTTAAGGTATTTTAAGGTTGCAGCTTATAAGGGGGCACTTATTCACTGACATAAAGTGCAAGATTAGGGTGCGATTAGTATCAGTATCACAAGTCATACAACGAGTGCTTCTCTTGGGACTTTTACTGAATCATTCCAATAGTGCTACAATTGATGCCTCGTCTGGTTATGTTGATTGGAACGTCAGCTTTGAGGTTAGTTGTCTCTTGTCTGACTCCGCATGGGTTCTAACATTTTTACGTTGATCAGGCTCATTTGGTATCTTGGAATTTCTTCAGTACTTTGTTGAACACAGTAGCATTGCTAGTGGGAGTTCTTTTCGAATGACAGCTGAAAAAATGTTGGCAATCACCATGATGTGTTGATCTTCAGAAATCACCAATAATCACAATACGCCCTGTATGTGTTAGTAAGACACTTCCAACGATACAACCTTGTAATGGTAAGCAGTAGAGAAAATGAACAGTCACGTGCTATTAGAATAACATATTATAGCTATGGTTCATATTTAAGACAATTGTGTAGATTTCTAGATTTCAGACGTCCTTTTGAGATCCTAAATCATTTGCCTTCGAGCATTTTCTCTTTCTACTTTGATTTTTTGGTTATATTCTGCAACATTTACCACTTTTTAGAGTGTTTTCATACTTCTGGACCTTCTTATTAGTATATATAGATAGAAACTGACTAGAGGCACGCTGCACCCTATCTGCTCACGCTAGTCATTGCTCACAAGTCTGCACCCTGTCTACTTGTAAATTCCATAGAAGGGAACAATGAGTTAGTATCTGATAATTCACTGCATCCTAAAGGTGTTCAAATCGGTCAGGTTCAGTTAAGTTTGGCGGCTATTGAAACAATTAAAATTATCTGCTGTGATCCTCGAACCATTGCAGCACACTTTACGTTGTGAGAAGAAGCATTTTGCTGGTAAAACATGCTATTCTCAGCTACACATATGGCTAACAGACATTGATTTACGCCATCATCAACGACATGTCGATAGTTAGGAGCGATTATAGCTTCCTCTTCACGCACTAACCGGTCATGGGTGAACATCTGAAGACTCCCTAAATCACATTAAAGCCACCACCGACATGTTGACATCCTATTGTGCATATCTCAACCAGTAGTTTCACTGAAAGTTTATGGTTTCCGACTAGCTATTATCGTAATGAAGCCAGCATCGTGATTCATTGGATAACTAAAAGTAGCATCAATGCTCTCCAGACCAATGACGGTAGGTATGTACCCTTTCCAGGCGTTACAAATGTAGCCATGTGCTTATCATAGGTACAAGTATGGGATTTCCTCTACTGTGAATGAGTGCAATTACATACCCGTGCTTGTCAACTGTTAAACTCTGATAAACTTTATTATTAATCGTAGCACAGTTGGTGCCCTATCTTGTTGTGTCAACTTCGGCAGTCTACGAATCTAACACATTTCATTACTGTCCCACTGTCCTTAGTATTCGTGGCCGAAAGACGTGCAGCAGAGCGTAAGGCGAAAGATGGGTGTCTCGCTCAGTGTTTGGAGGGTCTATTCAATTGTAGTAAACCAAGAAGCGAATTTTCTGTAGAAGTAGTTGTTACGCGAAATGAAACCTATAAACGATATTATTCATATGAACTAGTGATTCTTATAATGCTTGATACAGGAGGTTTTGAAAGTTATCCGTGCCCCACTGGTTTAAAACAAATTGGATATTGCTGAAATCAAGGCAATAAAATCAGATTGAAAAGTTTGAATGAAGCTGTTGTCAATGAAGTGTGTGGATTGACAGAAACCTGACATGAATTATAGATAGACTTGATTTGATTGACAAGAAATTCGAAACCATCAGAAATAACGTAAATGAACTATAAAAATACACTAACTTTCTGGAAGAATTGTTGGACGACCTCGAAAATAGGAATAGAAGGCTAAATATCGCGTTGTATTCCGTTGAAAAGGGTGAAAGAGAGACGTAGGCAGAAACTGAAGAAAAAGTGGGTAGAGTAATTCAGGACATTGTAAATTCAATTTAGGGACGATGAAATAATGCGAGCTCATAGAGTAGGGAGGATAACTGCGAACAAAAATAAACCTATCGTGTGTACGTTTTTAAGAGACAGAACGAAAGATGTTCTTAAAAGCAGATGCAAACTTTGTGGTAGTAACATTCACATCGAACAGGGTTGTTCTAACAAAGTGATACGTGAACGCAAAAAACTACAAGCGATCATGAACGAGGCAAGCAACACGGTAGTTATACTCATTTGTAGTTTCGTTAATGTGTATTGATGGGGAAAAATTCACTTTAAGTGCTGTTGAAAATGGAAACAGACAACATCAAAACAGAACAAGAGACTCCACATTCTAGCTTACAGCATCTGAACCCCCGTTACCAAGTAAGGCTTAGGCAGTTCAAGGTGAAAGTGTCAGTGCTCCGAAGAATGTCAACCCTCTGAATAATGTAAAGACTTAAATAACTTCATATTACTGTATGACCTAATGTCCCATAATGACATTCAAATAGTAGTGGTTGAACCCTAGACTTAGTACTCTCAAATCTACTAATGACAACAGATATCACCCAGCTGCACTCATCTCTTTCCCATTTAAATACCTGCAGAAACATAAGAGCAAAGTTAAGGAATCCGGTTTCAATCTTAGAAAAACAGATTTCCAAACGATGTGCACAGAACTCTTTAAAGGGGACTGGGATTGCCTTCCACAATCGGATGATGTAAATAGTCTTTTTTATTTATTCTTTATTTATTTACGAATACAATTCCAGATACAGCTGAACGCCAGTTTACACTGGAATATCTAACAAATCTAATAGATGAAACATAACACAATAATAATAATAATAATAATAATAATAATAATAATAATAATAATAATAATAATAATAATAATAATAAGAAATCTATGGGTGTATGTGACATTTCGTTGTATATTTTAGGAAGCCAGTTGAACAGAGAACATTGAACTATTAAAAGTCTAAGTCGTACTACATGAAAAAGGTATGTGTTACGTGTTTGAAGGGAATTCGGAAATACAGTTCTGAGACTAACGTTTCGGACCTGAGTTGACCATGTGTGAGTTTATAGAGATATTTGAGGTCATTGATTTTATGACGAGTGTTAGGTAGTTGAATATTTAGTGTTTGTAACATTTCATGTTTTGTCATCATACGTGTGTAAGGTACTCGAAAGCGTACTACTACAAGGAAGAAGTTTAGCACCGAGTTTAGCCGGAATAGGTTTCTAGGAGCTGCCATTGTCCAGATAGGTGAACAATATTCCAATTTAGGAGAAATTATTGTCTTCTAGAAAGCTGTAAAAGAAGGGAGTTCCGTATTTCTGTTAATCTGTACAGAAGTCCAAGAAGACGTATCCAGTGCTTAGTGATAATATTTATATGTTCTGTGAAAGTTAATTTTGTGTCAAAAGTAACTCCGAGATACTTATGACTATTGACTCTCGTATTCGGCTAACCATTTATGTTGTATGAAGTGTTATAATATTTTTCTTTAGGGATATTGTCATGATTTTACTCTTATTGGGATTAACTTTTAGGAGCCAAGTGGTACACCAGGAGGGAAAATTATATATGTCGTTTTGAAGTAGCTCAGAATCTTCTATACTGTTCAATTCTCTGAAAATTTGCAGTCATCTGCAAATAATAGGATTCTGCTGGAATTTGAGTTGAAGCAACTACTCAGGTCATCCATGTACAATATGAATAGGAGCGGTCCAAGTACACTTCCCTGTGTTACTCCGGAAGATACTGGTAGAGGGTTAGAAATCGTTCCCACCAAGATAACTCTCTGCGTAAGACCTTGTAAGTAGGTATTCAACAAAAATGAGACTGGTCCATAACACCGAATCTATTGCAGATTTTGTAAATTAGATAAGAATGGTTAATGGAATCGAAGGTATTAGATAAATTGAAATATTTGGCGTCAAGTTGCGCATTGTTAGAAAAACTATTTACAACGTGATTAAGCAGGCTACTGAGATTAGTGAGGCAAGAGCTATTTGACACGAAATCATGTTGGGCTGTGTTAATATAGGGAGACGTTTATTTGAAAAGTCTGATTTTGATAATTCCTCGCAGACGATGGATATGTTTGAGAGTAGCGAGATAGGCCTCTAGGGTGACACGTGATCTTTCGGTCCGGATTTATAGATGGGGGAGACACGGACTGTTTTCCTAGAGGAGGGAAAATATCCTTCTAAGAAATATCTATTAAAATGAGCGAAAGACGAAAATAAATAATTTATACTGTGTAACGCAGAAAGATCGAACTTATATTGTCAGGGGCAGAGGCTCTCTCAGGCCGGAGAGGCAATAAGAGTGACTCAACCTCTGGTGGAGTGGTATATATATGAGATAACGTGAATGGGCAAACAGATTGAACAGGTGGGTGGTGTATTTGCGTTTGAGAATTTGTTTGAAAAGAATGCATTAAAAATGTATGTTCTTTCGTCATCTTCTGCACTTGATACACTGTTGTACATCACAAGAAGTATGCTAGAAGTTGTAGACCTAGATCTGATAAGAGACCAAAATTCTTTAGGGTTGTTGATACTGGAGTCTGACATTTTTGAAATATATTAATAGTCTAGGTACTTGCTTCTCAATAGTTGTATTGTGTGACGTCTTATATCAGAAAATTTATTCTAATTATGTTTACTTGGAAACGTACGCCGCAGTTCCCAAGCCTTTTTCTTATTCCGCAATGTGTGGCGAGTCTCTTCGTCGTGCCATGGTGGAAATTTCGTTGATGTTTTTTTTTTAACGGTACGAATTCTTTTACCGTTACATGAAGAACATCCACTAAGAATTCCACTGCCTCGTATATTATCCCTTCTAGTAAAAGTGTCCACGGTAACACCTGTAGTGCTTTACAAATTTCTCCCCAGGGAGCCTTCCACTAGTCAGCAAGAAACTTTCTTTTTGAGTTGGGTTGCTATCTGTTGGGGAAGGGAATACGACAGGGAACTCGTTAGGTCACTTCTAGAGATTCATGGTCTGAAACAAGCAATTTTTTAGATGGCATGACACTTTCTGGCGGAAAAGTTCAGATGACATAATCTAAATTGTTATTTTTACGCGTCTTATGCATATTGTACTGTCCGAAGTTAAGTCCTTGAATAAAATGGTCCATAAAGAAGGTGTCATTTGTGTCTGATGCTACTCCATGTTTACTTTCGATCCATTCTAGACCAAAGTTATACTCACCAAAAGGAACAACTTTGTCATCTTTTGACAGGGCATCTAGAAGTGATTCGTGGCACGCTTTAAGTAAACATCGATGACTGTTTCTATGTGGTCTGTAGTAACACGCGACAAACAAATTTTTGTTTTTGTCTAGACCTCGGCACAAACAATTTCACACTCACATATGAGGTCATTCCATGCTCTACTGGCCCATTTATTATTAACACATACTAACACTCCTCCCCCTCAAGACTTGCGGTCGTTTCTGTATATTGAGAATTGGTTAGAAAATGGCAGTTCACTGTCACTTACCTATTCGTTCAGCCATGATTCACTCATCACTGAACAGTCATATTCCAGCGACTAATATTAATACCACAGTCCATAAGTTTGTTTTTAATGCTTTGTATATTTTGGTAGTATACCTTGAAGGTGGTTATCTGTTCACTACAGTTTGGACCAGGATTCATCTGGACATCACCGCACAACAACACTAAAACAAAATATGGAGCACCTGATTTGTCACGCTTTCCTGCGTGAAATCACGTTGCCGCAGTCACTGTCACTGATTTCTTGCCATGAGTATTCAGCATATTGTAAATTATATTTGGGGAGTATGCTGTAGCAACTAAAAAAATGTTTTCACTGATTTTCCAGCTTTATAGATTGTGCGATGCATTGTCAAACACAGACTCTACCTGTAATCTTACTACCGAGATCACAACAGAAATGATGAAACTTAATGATAGCAAAAATATTCTCCTCAAAACAGGAGCACGAACTTCGCCTTTCCTACAGTCGAACGTCACAAACATCTTTCAAATGATTAAGAACATATTTTCTCTATGTGTTCCACCCAAAAGACATATCAGCTTAAGCTTTCCATATTGGTTTATTTATAATTAAGAAAATAAAATCCTAGACATAACGGCATAACAAGTGGAAAAAGGGATCAACAAATGTACTTTATCATCATGATTAATTTGAGAGACAGAGCAAAGAAATAAAATCTGACGTAGGGGAGACTGTTGTACCTTGAGCATAGTGTATCTTGAAAATTTCTTCTTTTTCTCCCAAGTGCTTCAACTTAGCAATCTTGTGTTCAGCCGCGTGCAAGTTCGTTGTTAGCAAAGTCACCAGTATGAACAATAGTGAGTCTGAGTAAGGTGGGCTCGTGTTATGCGTGAAAGTATAGTTTCATATTCCCGAATATTATTTTTGCGTTCCAAGAAAAAGGTGGAAAAGTTCGTGTGTTTATGACAACTGAATTTGGATTAATTTACGATCGAAGCTGTGTTGTTTGATAAGCTTAAGCACATCTCGCTTTTAATGCAATTTATGGTAGGGTCTAGAAATGGTTATTCTTAGTGACGTAGCGTACTTCGTGTACCTTGGAACAAAAAGCATCGTGTACCTTGGAACATACATTAAGCTTGTAAGTGACATCAATGATTTACTTTTCCTTGATTTACAGTAACCCTACACCATGCCTAGGAGAAAAGGTGGACAAAAAAATGAAGAAAGAAAGAATCGACCCTACAGTGATGAAGGAGGGCTTGGATGCAGTTCACACAGCAAATCAGAACAAGAGAATGCCATATAGAGAAGCTACGAAACTGTATAATACAAGTAAAATCTTGGCTATCTTGTCAAGAGAAGCAAAGAAATATAAAACCTACGGGGCAAAAAACTATCAATATATGGTAAACTATGCCATGAAACAAGTATTAAATGAGTCTGAAGAAGCTGCTTTGCTGAATTATACAGGAAATATGTCCAGAATGAAATATAATTTAACGAGCAAAACATAAGAAAGTTAGCATATAAGTATGCAGTAGAAAGATGAATGGCAAACATACCATTGTGATATTGTTTGAAAAAACCAAATCAAACAAGTAGAAACCCTTCATTTATTGGTAATTTATCTTGTTAGTTGGTTACCGTTTCCTTTTTCATAATAAGCCTATATTTTGCTCATTATCTGTAGTAGTTTTATGCTCTGTGTTTCTTTCATTTGTTTCTGTTTAAACATATATATATATTTAGTACATTGATCACGTAATACACAATAGTACAAACTAGGCCTGTTTTGTTTCAAAGGTACACGATTGAATTTACTGTTCTAAGGTACAAGATGGTTGTTCCAAGGTACAAGAGCACGTTGTACCTTGGAACATTTTGAATCATTGTGTTAATTAATTAATAACTGTTCTTATACGTGTTCCACCTACATAATGCAACATGGGTATTAAGGAGGAAGCATCCACCTTTCAATTCCATATAAACACTTTTCTCTCCAACATAGTTAATTACTATCTATATTACAAAATTGAAATGACTATGTTTGTGACTATTAATCTGTTGAATCGCCCAACCAATCTCGATCAAATTTTCAACGTAGATGCGGTTTTGGACTGGGAGTGTTTTTAGCTATTTACTTTGACGGTACAACTTAGGTGTGGGGGAGGATGGGGACACTGAAAACATAAATAAAACTTAATAACTCTTGAACCACCCCACTGATCTCGATCAAACTTTCAACATATATAAGGTTTGAGCCTGGGATTTTTTCGTTATTTTACTTTTCCGGTTCAACCTAGAGGAGGCGGAGGGGGAGATATATATATATTTTAAAAGAATAACAATAAAAGTGACTGTCTTTGTGACTTAATCACGCTTTAAAAGTAGAACAGATCTTGATCAAATTTTCAATATGGATTGAGTTCGGACCTGCGTTGGTTTTTATCATATCACTTTGACGGTAGACCTTAGGGGAGGGGGAGGGGACAGATATATGAAAATAAATGAAACTTAACTCTTGAACTACTCAACCGATCTCGATCAAATTTTCAACATAGATGACGTTCGGAATTGGGATAATTTTTATCGTTTAACTTTGATGGTGCAACGTAGGGGAGGGGAAGACGGATATATATATGTAAAAATAATAAGAGTGAAAGTGACTGTCTATGTGACTTCACCCTTGAACCACCTGACCGATCTCGAACAAATTTTCAACATAGATGAGGTTCGGGCCTGAGATGGTATTTATCTATTCATTTTCAAGATAGAACTTAGGGGAGGAGGTAAGATGGGGAGATATATAAAAATAAATAAAACTTAATAATTCTTGCACCACAGAACCGATCTCGATCAAATTTTCAACCTAGATGAACTTCGAACATGAAATAATTTTTGTCATATCACTGTGACGATGTAACATAAAGGAAGAGAAATACATGTACAAATGATCAAAAATGACCGATATTAGTGTCAAATCTATAGTTTTTGAGGTCACTTAGATGAACAGTGACACTTCTGATGCCATTTAAATAAAAATTCAGCCCCGCAAAAATTGTGGTATATATATATATACACAGGGTGACCGCGTGACTATGTTACAAAATTTAAGGGATGATTCCTGACACGGAAACAAGAAAAAAAGTTCAAATAAACTTTTCTCCAACGTACATAATTTCGGAACTACAAGGTGCTGAAAGCGTGGGAAAATGACATTCAAAGCTCTATAGCTCGACTATGGTGAATGATAGAGCTAATGCGACATGGTCACGTCAAAGACACCGAAGCTGCTGTATTCAAAAATGCTTAGGTCGAGATTGTGCCATTCGTGCACAAGGGATTCCCCAAAGCAACGTAGGGATTCCCGGATAATCTCTCAAGAAAGATGGGTCGAAAAGGATACGAATGAATAGCTGTCCCAACTGCTTGCAATAATGCATCTGTACTAAGTCGATATCTCGCACAAGCACAAAATGGCGAACAGTTTTATACGTGCCATGTGTGGTTGCATAACGCGCACTAAATAAGAGTGGTAAAACATGAAAGGAAAATGTGAATAATTTGGTACAAATGGTAAATACATGATATTACGCTTTCGTATCATTGAACAGACGCTGTTAATAAAAGGTAATAGTCATGAAACGTACTAAAAGCTTGTAAAAGGGTCACACGATTAAAGTCTTTCTTCTATGTATTGTTGTCATTGAAAACAAATAAACAAACCTAAGCGAAACAACCATAATGCAAAAGAGGTTGTTTCCTAAAAACAAAAGTCACAAGAATGGGAATAATGTCTTCAATCAACATTTTATAGCAGGATTGAATGCAGCCAAGAACATCATCAATTACCTGTAAACGAGACAAATCTCCCAATTATCCTACAATAGGTGATGGACATGGCGTCCCTCTACTTCAACATAAGCGTTACAGCGTCGCAGTATGTTCTGACGCATCCGCTGTAACAACCCAGGATGTGTTCTTATAGTATCACAGGCAAGTATTCGTGCTAATAGTTCTTCTGCGTTGTCTATAGGCGTTTCATAGACAAGTGTTTTGACATGACCCCACAAGAAAACATCAAGTGGAACAAATCTGAGGAACGTGCATGCCAATTACCAGTACCGCCTCTTCCAATCCATCTGTCACGAAACGTTTGATTCAAATACTCTCGAGCACTAGCTGAAAAGTGGGCTGGGACACCATCATGTTGAAACCACATCCGTTGACGAACACCGAGAGGAACATACTCTAATAACTATGGAAGTATGTCTCGCAGGAATTTCATATACAGTGGTGCAGTTAATCGTGGTGGTAGTAAATATGGACCTATTATCTGATCACTGATAATACCCGCCCACATATTTATGGCGAATCGGTATTGGTGGCCCCTTTCCACAATTGCATAAGGATTTTCGTCTGCCCATACATGACTATTGTGACTATTAAATATCCCGTCTTTCGTAAAACAAGCTTGGTCGGTGAAAAGCACGCAGGAAGCAAACTGCGGATCAATTACAGAGCGTTGGAGAAATCACTCACAAAAACGAACGCGAGGTTGAAAGTCAGTTGGACGTAAGGCCTAAACCCTCTGCGGGTGATAATGGTGTAACTGTTGCTCGTGTACTACTTTCTAAACAGTATCGTGTGCTACTCCGCTTTCACATGCTACTTTCCGGGTACTTACTGTTGGGTCTTGGGCGAAACGATCAAGCACTTGTTCTTCAAAGTCTGGAATCCTTGTGGTTCTTCGTCTTCCTTGGTCGTAGTACTGAGGTTGTAAGTTCCTCGTGTTTCATAAGCGTTGAAGAAGTCTGGCAAACATAGTATGGGCTGGATGTCTTCTTTGTTTATACTTCAGTCGATATAACCTATTAGCTTCTCGACTGTTGCCATTTGCTTGACCTATACAAATGTCATGTCGCAAGTTCTGCTATCAAATACTCCATTTGATCTCACATTCGAACAAGCAAAGCACAAACTGGACTAAGCAAACGCTACGAAATATCTTCTAAAATATCTTCTAAACGATAACAATATGACGACATGTAAAGTATTTTAGACAAAATCTCGAAATCAGTCCTGCAAAAATCGGAAGCAGCGACTAAAACAAACGTCCTGATAAATTGTTTTGTTTTTCAATGTTCGGGTAACGCACATTACGACTAATGATAAGAAACGGATATTTTACTGTTGTTCTCTGGCAGTGGTCAAATTAACATGGGATGGCATAAAAAGTATCCTCGGCTCGTATCATCAAATAATATAAGATTTCTGCCTGGTAGAAAACACCCATATCCCCAAGTTTTTCCCCTTAGTTTTACTTGCTTTTAATGACGAAACTACATGGAAGAAAACAATCTTAGTGTGATGTTTGTACAACATTTTAGTACATTTCATGATTATTCCCTTTATTAAACGCGTCTATACGTACAATAAACAGGACAGTGTACTATCATGTATTTACCATTTGCACAAATTTATTCACATTTTCCTTTCATATTTCCCACTCTTATTTAGTGCGCGTTATGCAACCACACATGGCACTTATAAAACTGTTCGCCATTTTGTGCTTGTGCGAACTATCGACTTAGTACAGACGCATTATTGCTAGCAGTAGGGACAGCTATTCATTCGTATCCTTTTCGACCCATCTTTCTTGAGAGATTATCCGGGAATCCCTACGCTCATTTGGGGAATCCCTTGTGCACGAATTACACGATCTCGACCTAAGCATTTTTGAATACAGCAGCTTCGGTGTCTTTGACGTGACCATGTCGCATTAGCTCTATCATTCACCATAGTCGAGCTATAGAGCTTTGAATATCATTTTCCCACGCTTTCGGCACCTTGTAGCTCCGAAATTATGTACGTTGGAGAAAAGTTTATTTGAACTTTTTTTCTTGTTTCCGTGTCAGGAATCATCCCTTAAATTTTGTAACATAGTCACGCGGTCACCCTGTATATATATATATATATATATATATATATATATATATATATATATATATATATATATATATAGAGAGAGAGAGAGAGAGAGAGAGAGATAGATATAGATATAGATATATAGATATAGATATAGATATATAAATCAAAATGACTAATATAAGGAGTGCTTTCGTAATAGTAAAAAAAAAGTGATTTACTAATAAACATATCACAATTTTTTTCTTAATTTAACCCAGCGAAACTGGTCATTGATGCTAGTTTTACGATATTTTCGGAAAAGTATTCCTAGGCAGAACAGTCTCCCCTAAAACTAGTCTATAAAACTTTCATTTTAAACTCAGAATGCTCTATTAAAAAGATCCAAGCCAGATCTGGAGCTTTATTAAACGCTAAATTAGTCCTGAATGCATCCAAATGTAAATATGTATCCAAATGTAATATTACGAGGAAAGAAAATGCAATTAACGTTAGCTATATAATAAGTGGCACTTTCTTGTCTACCAAAAATGCTATCAAGGATCTAGGAGTTATATTTGATAGCAAGTTAACCTTTGCTCAACACATAGACGCGATAATGAGTAGTGTATATAGAAACCAAGGTTTAATTTATAGTATAGGACAGGATTTCTAGAAAGATACAACATTTATACGGTTATATTTTTCGTATGTGATGTCAAAACTAGAATACTGTTGTACTGTTTGGACACCAAATGTCACTAAATACTCTGATGCAATACAAAATATACAGTTCAAATTCTTAAGAATGCTTGCATACAAGAAAACTGGTTTCTATCCGAAGTATGTCCCCTATAAAGACATAGTAAAAAAAAAATTCAATTTTCAAACATTAGAAAAAAGGAGATGTGTTTTGAATTGTTATTCTTACATAAATTTGTATCTTCTTATCTTACATTATTACATAATTTAGCTGCAGGCCAATCAATAGGTAAAACTAGAACAGCAAACAATAGGATTTTCTATTGTAGGAAAGCAAGGACAGGCATATTACGTGAGTCTACTCTGCAGAAAATTTGTGCTTCATATAACAAAATAATTTGATTCTATGTTTTAGATGCATTCAGAATGTCCGAAAATAAGTTCAAAGGAATTGTCAGGCAATAACTTCTACATAATTAGACGACGAATATTTGTGTACGTATAATAATGTATGTATAAGAGTGTATGTTAAATATAATTAAATATATGACTCTATAACTGAGCATTAAGCATGCTGGGTTGTGCTTACGAAATAAATACACAAATAAATACAATGGTTGTTTGCTGCTGATTTTACTGTGATTTCCCCATCTTAGGAAGACACAAACTACAGCAGATCGCGAACATCCGATACGTCCAACTGTTTCGAGATGATCATTTTCCACCGTCTGCACACCACAAACTCGATCCTATGAAATTGTAATATACCGCCCATCTTGCCCATTTTGTGCACAGGGATCTTGGTTACTAACTGAAAGAAATGAATACCGGTGTCTTGACAATTGATATGTTGTATCCTGTGCCTCTGAAGTCAGCCATATGTCTAAGAGTAACGCGTGGTCATATTGTTTTCTTATGAAGTTTATGTATGTATGTCTCTCTCTCTCTCTCTCTCTCTCTCTCTCTCTCTCTCTCTCTCTCTCTCTCTCTCTCTCTCTCGCTATAGATATATATAAGGGCAGTGTTGCAATACGCACACCCCCCAAATGTATTCTATGTGATTATAAACACGCATTAATGAAATAGCAGCTCTCAACGAGAACGTTAACGACGTTTCCACATTATAATATAATTTAGAAATTCCATCTGTGATAACAAAGAAACTAAAAGAGACAGAGAAACAAAACTTTGCACAAAGCAACTAGAGAATGGACGTCATCTGCCGGTGTATTGACGAACATCACCGGATGAACAGTGTTGCCAGCTCAAGAGAAAGTTATGTTTTTGTAAATTGATTGACCTAAATTGAATATCATCGTTGGAAGCAACACTGAAAGTAAATTGAGTTGAGTTGATTTTAGTTTAGCGTCCCGTTCAGCAACGAGGCTATATGAGACGTGGACCTACTGATTAACGTGGAATCCGAACCACATGAGCTCCCGCCGGGAATCGAACCCGGGTCTCCTACGCCAAAGGCGCGTACGCTAACCGCTTAGCCACGAAGGAGCTCACACTGAAAGTAAAGACAAAATAGATGGTAAACTCTGATCAGTTTTGCAAACTTCTTCAAGAAATAAGTGAAACATGTGTTAAATGCAAACACCGTTGATGCATACAAGAAGTGAGGTACTAACGTTTTCTACACCTTAAACCAGATATTGACAAGAACTGTTTACGCTGACTCTAAGTCTACAAGGATCCTCAGGCTCAGTGGTAGAGCGTTCACCTCTGGTGCTTGGAGTCCCGGGTTCGATCCCAGCGTCCGCCAAGTGAACTTTGTGGTGGAGAAACACCGTGTGCGTGGGTTTTCTCGGGGTTCTCCCGTTTCCTCCCACTTTCTTCATTCCACCATTTCATTCATTACTCATCATCACCGTCTCCTTTAGCCTAACCGGCATAATCGTGGGACGTAAAGCTCAAAGATTTCATTTTTCTTATTATTATTCACCAGATAAATTCTAATGTAATATTATTATCGCAAAGTTTATTATTATTATCATTATTATTATTATTATTATTATTATTATTATTATTATTATTATTATTATTATTATTATTATATTTTATTTTATGACGATGTTTCATCCTCTGGGTTTTAGCCCAGTAAGGTTTGATCAATGATGTTTTGGAAGGAGAACTTTCACCCACTCGAAGTTTCGACGTCCGTTTAGACACCCCCGCCCTTCCTCTTCGTAATTTAACCAAAATAACCTCAAACGCGTATGCGCAAATTAGTTTTAAGGCGTTCAAAGCTAATTTGGGGAGTCTATAAACGGCAGCCGATACCTCCACCAATTTGCACCAGAATTGTCTCAATCGTTAGTGCATCGTTTGTGCATGCCTTTGATTTCGTTTGTGCACAACAGGAAGTATGATATATTGTCGTATCTATCTTAGGTATCAGCTCCCCGCCAAGGTCGATTCGTACAAAATGGTCACAATCATTAGTTCATCGTCTGTGCACGTTTGCCTGTTATTATTATTATTATTATTATTATTATTATTTTAGAAAAGGGAGAGAGAAATGTTAGTGCATCTCTTTTGGAGACGACTTTCCGAATGGTTCCAATAGGTTTTCCTTAGGGTTTCTGCTATTCGGTCTAGTGAAGAAGAATTGGAACGATTAGACCAAAACGTGCATTATTCACGTATACGATTAAAAACTGAAGAAATAAACTTACTAATTTGTATATACAAAGGGGACAGGTGGTATACTCCATAAAATTTGAGATGAAGAAACAAAACTACTAGAATTGCTTGTCCATAAACCTCTGAAAAATAACATAAAATTTCAATTACTTTTCTATTTTGCGGGAGTAGAGAGGGCATATTCCTTTATGTAATGCCATAGTTAGACTTTTAGGTCTAGCATAGAATAAGTAGGGTGACTGGAAATAACTTGTAGGACGAATAGTCCACCGTCTTACAACTAACACATGAACTACCAAAGGGATCATTTTGAGATCGCAACGTCATTTATCATTATTTAATTCGAACATTAATTTAAACTTGCTGGGCAGGTGGCGCCACTTTTCGTTGCTCTAATCAGTGTTATTATATCCTAAATATCAAATTTGAAGTATTATTAGTTTTGTTTAAAATTGATGATTTACCTAGAACTACTAGGGGGGTCATGTTGAAATATATATATATATATATATATATATATATATATATATATATATATATATATATTCGATAAACGCAAGATTGACAGCTTTTCCTTATTTTCTGATATTTGGTATCAGTTTATTGAACATTTCTAAAGGTGTTACAATCTCCATACTTATTGCGCTATTGACGAGCAAATCTTTCCAATGAAATCTCGTTCATTTAGTCAGTTCGTGGCTAGCAAGTCCGACAAAAATATGGGGTCAAATTTTGGAGGTTGTTGAAGTGAAGAACAAATATATTGCAAATATTTTTCGATATCTAGTAAAAGATGGAAAGAGGCCATGAACACCTCTATTGCTGAACGTGTAGTTCTACAAGTTATAAAACCCCTCTTGCACTCAGGATTGCATGTAACGTTTGAAAACTTTTTTACGTCTCTACAATTTGCAAGGGAACTAAAGAATACCGAAACATGTTTGATTGGTACTATCCAAACATCAGGAGGGAAATTCTAACTTCAGTACTTCCCCTAATAATGATTTGTACATCACGGACGTACTCAAACCATACACGATATCTCACTCACCGCCTATCAATGGAAGCAGAACAAAAATTACTGATATTGAGCACCCTTCACACTGGCGTACAAGTAATGAGTTGTGATGAAAAGAAGAAACCTGAAATAGCTGTCTTACAACCAGTAGAAAGTTGGTGTAAGCATTGTAGACCAGATGACTCGTAAATATTCTATAAAGTCTGCTAACAGAATATGGCCGGTACAGCTCTGTTATAAAACCTACTTGATTAGGCAGCAATAAACTCTCACGTCTTGTATAAATGTATTTCCAATAAGAATATTAGTAGATACAACTTTCTTCTCAATTTGGCTAAGGAACTTTGTGAGAAAGTGAGACAAAAGCGTGTTTCGACAGATTTGCCAGTGGCATCAACAACTTCTACTTGAGGAAGGAAGAAGTGCCAGATCGAGAACAGTAGGGGAACCAAAAGTCTGGATCAGAAATTTGCCTGTGGATGATGCATTAATGTGGTTCCAAAGCAGATCGTGTGCAGTATATGCAATGAATGAACAAAAGCATTACGTTTTGTGATTTTCTAGTAAAGCATTAAAACTACAAGAACGTCTTTATTGATTTTGATTGAAAAATCTTCTTTTAGGAACAAAGCTGAATATGTGTTTAAAGGTTGTATTGTTCGCATACGCATTGAAATTTATACCTATATGCCTCAAGACAATAGTATTATGGAACTCTTGATTTATTCTTGAAATTTGTATGCGTTTATTTGATCCTATCTTATATTTTTAAATAAATGTGTAATGTATTGGTATAATAAATATACCTGAACTTATATTTAAAAAGATTTCAGCTGCACATTTATACGCACATAGTTCAACCGTCTTGGGTGTGGCAAGGTTTGATATCTGGTGGAAAGCAGTACCATATCTAGAAGGTAAAAACTATGATAGGTATATCATGAGTTTACTATAAACTTTCAAAAATAAAATATTAGCTTAAAATATTTTTGGTACAGCCTAAGCCCCCGGCCCCGGGCTAAATCCGCCACTGGTTGAAGCTAATGTGGTTTCTAAAGCATACTAATTTTTATATCCAGTCACATCAAGTCTTGGTTGTCAAAAGAACGCTAAATTCCAACCTAAACAAACCCTTTAAACCGTAAGGAGTCAAAATGATCACTTTGGTAGTTCTTGTATAATTAATTTGCTGGTAGCGCTAGTGTTAAATAATAATAATAATAATAATAATAATAATAATAATAATAATAATAATAATAATAATAATAATAATAATAATAATAATAATAATAAATAATAATAATAATAATAATAATAATAATAATACGAGACGTTGGATGGCAATAAGGCGTAACTCAGTTTTGAAACACTGTCAGATGTTGAGACTCTTATTAGAATCAAGATAGAAAAAGGGGACAAAATCGGTTCTTTTTGCTGCCATCTATTGGCCTATGGCCTGCTCTTTTAACTCTGAGATACAAAAATTTGCCATCCAACAGGTTGTGGTTTTATGTTCACGGTAATGACTTAATCTCATTTTAAAAAATGAGTTACTCACTTTGTCATCCAATACCTCATATACACTTACATATACAACGGGGACAGGGGAAGTAATCCTACAAATTTGCCCGATTCGAACAATCATCTGAATACAAGGGAGAATATATTTGCCCCGCTGCCGCCAAATAAAAAAAAAAAACTATTCATTTCTTTAAGAGAAGAAAGGAAGTACACAACTTTTGCAAATCATCTGTATTGGATGTCGAATGTTTGTAATTCATTTTAAACATTATTAAATGTTTATGTTACAAAAATGGAAAAGTGTATGTGGATATAGAAATATACAAGTATAACATCCTTCTTTTGAAGGGATGAAATCCGTCGAAACTCCAGAAACATTTCACATCAGTAGATTAAGACGTCATTTTCCCAGCATAATTGCATATATTTCAGTGATCGTTGAAGACTAACATTTTAAAATTATGATAAGAGTTTGAAAGCAACGTGGGGAATAAATTCTTCCAATTGTCATCCATTTTTACAAGCTTTCTTGGGTATGCTCCCTGTTACATTGTATATATAAATAGAAGAGTGTATTATTATTATTATTATTATTATTATTATTATTATTATTATTATTATTATTATTATTATTATTATTATTATTAGATTGCTTCAAGATGTATTGATGCTACAAGTTTGATTACAAACGTCGCAGTCGCTCTATGCTAGAAACAAAAGCCGAATCATGACATGCCATGGGGCAGTATGTCTTCATTGCACTCATTAAAATAGGAAAAGAAGAATTGAATATATATATATATATATATAAATGTTATTATTCAGAGTTTAATGGAGAGAAAATTCAGCAAGCTCTGTTTCATGACAAATTTTATGTAGTATGGTCCCCTGATACCTTTCTATTTGAAACTAAATATTATTATTATTATTATTATTAGCAGCAGCAGCAGCAGTAGTAGTAGTAGTAGTAGTAGTAGTAATGTAAAAATAAAGACCACTCAGAAAGAAGTTGAATATAGCAGGTCAAAAATTATCTCTCAGAGTACCGTCGTAATATTCACCTAGTTGAAAAAAGGAAACTTCTGGCGAAGCCGTAATCAGGATTGATGGCTCCGGGGTTTAAATTTCGGTCCTTAGATTACCAAGCAAGAACTAGATTATATTTGTATTTTTTTTTCTGAAAAAGTTATGTTAGTAAATATGTTTTAATACACAAATAAACAGTAAATTAACAAATGCATATTTTATTATTAATCTTAATTTTGCAGATGTAATTTTCTTTATATATATATATATATATATATATATATATATATATATATATATATATATATATATATATATATATATATATATAGTGCAATAAATTGTTAACCACCCCATGATCACCATCCTCCCAATCACTACTTGCTTACAAGTAAATAAGAGAAGAAGAATAAGAAACAAAACAAGAACAAAATAAAAATATTTAAAAAAATGTTTCTGATATGAGTGTCATTGAGATATTTCTAGTATATATATTGCGCGATACGGCGACATGTTTCCTCAAACTTGAATTGGAATAGGAGGTCCTACAGAGTGGTTCAATAATCAATTTGCATCAATATAAATGTTACCTCTTACGGAGAATTTTAAAATCTGAGGTGTATTGTGTAGGAATGCGACTTCTGAATCATCTTCGGAAGATAGTCTCGGCAACAGGTATTCCTTACTCCCCAAACGCAAGAAGATCCGTTGATTACTTTGGAGTTTAACCTCTTTCTCACCATTGATGATATATGAGGCGTGGAACCCACAGCTCCACATGGTCTCCCGACCATACGAGCTCCCACTAGTGGAATTAGGGTTTCTCCTAATGAAGAACCTGTGCTATCCATGTAGCTATATATGTTACACACTGGAAAATTTGAGGAAGTGTTCGTGAATGACTAAGGAGATGTCGGCCACGTTTTATATTAAGCTATATATAATTCGTCAATTTTTCTTTGTTTCAGACTTTATACTTATTGAAATTGTACCCAGAAAAGTCAGGGTAGTGTTATCGAACAGTAAGTAACTGCTTGGTTCGGAGAGTTGGAATTTACAGACGTAAGAGAAGAATTATTTAGAAAGCTTTGAAATGTGGTGTTGGAAGAAGATTGATGGAGAAAGTAACAAACGAACATGTTTTAAAATGTGAACAGGAGAGTAGGACACTTTTGGCCAACGTCGTCATAAGAAGGCTAATTGATTAGATTCAGGTTCCAAAGAAACTGACTTATTGATGACACCATAGAGGGAAAGATGGAAGGAAAGCATTGAGTAAAAGTAAAGATAACTCATCGACGATTTGAGAAATAGAAAATAAATATTTATAATTAAAGAACGAAGTTGATGATCGAGAAACACAAACATTTTCAGATCCTAACTTGTAGATTTAAAAAAACTATCCCAGGACATACCTACTTTACTTAATAATGATAATAATAATAATAATAATAATAATAATAATAATAATAATAATAATAATAATAATAATAATAATAATAATAATAATAATAATAATAATAATTTAGACTTAAAAATGATTTGAA
The DNA here is from genome assembly GCF_964235325.1 of Thermobia domestica. Classification (NCBI taxonomy): domain Eukaryota; kingdom Metazoa; phylum Arthropoda; class Insecta; order Zygentoma; family Lepismatidae; genus Thermobia; species Thermobia domestica. The sequence goes on from NC_137470.1 coordinate 105,978,146, forward strand.
CGACATAACGACATTTTATTGATCGTAAACTTCAGAACGTCACTGCGACCTCTCATATCCGTCGGTTGTTAGGCAGATAAAAGTGAATCTAAAAACGTAATAATTTTCTAAGTTGTACACACAGAATCTTGCTTACTAACCAATAAAAAGAAAAGAATGTTGAGAGCCCAGAAGCAATCATCACATGGACAATTCTCTTTCTCTTTTGATATAGGCATCTGCATGAATTCGTAGTTCAAATATGGCTTCTATGATAGTGTGAATTCCATTCAGTTTTGAGATAAAGACTGCTGGTTTAATTACAATAATCCTGCATGAATAGAATGCTATTCTTATTTGTTGTTCATTTTTCCTTTCAAAGGAAACATAAGTAGCAGTTGCTGAGATAAACACTGAGACACTTCTTGGCAAGATAAGAGGGTGATTATTATCATTACTTCCGTGAGAAAGAACAGTTGGAATGCAGTTAGTAAACAAACAAACAAACAAAAAAATGTACAAGCGTCGAGTAATTCATGGATAAACATGACTAAAAGCCAGGCTCAAAGCACAGAACCGTTAAAAATACTTTCCTGATTTTCGTGTTATTGTTGGTATTTGAAAGGCGCACTTCAATATCTTGACAGTTACTCCAAGTGCGAAAACAATTAAAGAGAGCAAGGTTCCACGTGGGTATGTGGTTCTCATTAGTGTTCCCATTATTCAGGCAGAAGACTTGAATGCCAGTGGGGGGCGGTGGCTTCAGTGGTAGAGCGTTCACCTCCGGTGATTGGGTTCGATCCCAGCTCGCGCCGTGTGGACCCTGTGGTGGACAAACACCGAGCTCATGGGTTTTCCCGGAATTCTCCCGCTTTTCCCCACTTTATTCGTTCCACTATTTCATTCATCTCTCATCATCACTGTCTCCTTTAGCTTCGCCGGTATTACCGTAGGACGTAAAACTTAAAGATTTCACTTTGATAGAGTGTAATGGAAACATCAGCAGCAAGGTGACGATCCATGTAGTTGAGATCCCACTTCAAGATGTAGACCCTCGTCTCACATACCCTCAGAGTTGAAAAGGGCGCTGAAGTCCAAACCAACCAACCAATTGTAAGAAATTAATTTTTATGACATTCGTAAATCGACAATGCAGAAATTCGTTTCTGAAAACTTTCTTTCTTTCTTCCTTGATTTTCGTTTCTTTCTGTTTTTGAAAAGACAAACTTAACAAAATTTGATGTTAATATCGAGAGAATTTTGAAGCAAAATATGTTGTAGTCCATAATAAGAAAGCGAAAGAATTTCGGGAAAAAGCAAAGGAAAAACATTAAAAAAAACAACTACTAATGTGACATAAGTGCTCTTTTATAATGATTATTTCCATTGACGGTTTAGAGGTCCGGAATTCAAATCCTCCCAGCCTTGAGTTCTGAATTCGATTTTCCACTGCTTCTTGCCCTGACACGTGTATTCAGGGATGTAATATGGTACTCATTGTAGGTGCATGGCAATAAGTTTCAAGTTCCAATGCGGTAGCGAATCATTCTGATAGAAGCTTAAGTGAACACGGACCTACGACGAGTGGGTAACTTCGAGGCAGATATATAAGTTTGAGAACGTTTATCTGTATTTTTAATCTCGTTACTAAGCCGCTGGTTGAACTACCTTGTGGCTAAACGGTTAGTGTGCGTATCTTCGGGCTGAGAGAGTTGTCCTCGATTCACGTTCGGACCTCATGTGGTTCGTATTCCACGTTAAGCTGTAGGTTCACGTTTTACATAACCTCGGTACTGAGCAAGACGCTAAACTCAAAGTTAATCAATCAATCAATCTTAGCCCCTGAACTGATGACGTAGATTTGTAATCCAGCTTTTTTCAAGCGAAGATACTATTGAAACACCGAGGGGTACTATGACGGTTAATCTTTCATGATGACCTTTGTGTCCGCCACTGCATCCGATTCGAGTCTCTGGCGTAGTTGGAAGTCCACGTTAGCAGTAGGCTCTGTGTTTCCTAAGTAACCACAACACACACATGTTTTAAGCACTTCACATATCTTTGCTTTTGTATATATTTTACCTCTTACAACAGTCTCTTTTCCACCAGTCACTCTCCAAAATTCAATCAGTTATTTTCGTTAATTCCCACCATGTTGCATTCGCTCCTCATCAGAATGAGTTGAGAACGTAATTCCTTCGTATTCTAACACCATGTAAGATCGGTGTAAGGGTCTATAAAAGTCATAGGCGACTGGGGCTTCATTTCTAACATCCGAACTGACCAGAGGGAGGACCGATTGGTAGAATCTGCAACATGGTAGAGAGGACCGGAGTTAGCTCAAAATCGTAAATTGGTTATTGGTTATTCCAAAGGCTATATCTGTAAAGGGGGATGGACAAAGGAGATTTTCACCCTTGTGAACAATATAGGATATTATAACCGAAATTCCGGTCTTGTTCATTTATGACCTAATGCAACAATTGTAATAACTAAAGAGGAAGGTTCGAATAAACCGAAGGGAAATATTTTTCATACGTCAGATCATTAAATGAGAAAACATAAGAAAACATCAGATTCTTAAATGATGAGAAGTACAACGTATTTCCACAGAAGACATGCGCTGACAGTTTCAAATTAATATAAATGTCTTTACTAATTAATATGAGCACCTTCCATGTAATGCTCATTTTTTTGGCACATTTAATGTAATTCTTTTCTAACTAATTATATTATTTAATGATCTCCAAGGATCATCGCCACAGAAAGAAAAGCTCCTGAGTGCAATTTTTTCTCGATAAAGGCAAAGTTCGTAGTTCTTTTGTAGTCTGTTTAATCATGATTATATATATATATCAGTGATGACAATTTTCCCGGAAAATTTTCCGATTCATAAAAACGTACTCCACTTATTCCTACATCGTTGTTTAGTCGAGATGTGAGGTGGAAAATTTTCTTCTATATTTTTCCGGAAAATTTTCCGTTCTTAACAAATATCAGTGATTAAGTAACAATTCGTCAGTATTCATAAAATTGATTGAATTCATATATAGAAACGTTAAAAAGTGAAAGATCGCTGAAGGAATTTGAAAATTCATGGCTCAGACAATTTTCTGTACGATGTAAGAACTAGTGGAACAATTTTCCATGAATCGAAAAATTGTTTGTCCTGTACAATGAAAATTTTCCGGAAAATTTTCCGATTGATAAAAACATACTCCACTTATTCCTACATCGTTGTCTAGTTAAGATGTGAGGTGGAAATTTTTCTTCTATATTTTTCCGGAAAATTTTCCGTTCTTAACAAATATCAGTGATTAAGTAACAATTCGTCAGTATTCATATAATTGATTGAATTCATATATAGAAACGTTAAAAAGTGAAAGATCATTGAAAGAATCTGAAAATTTTCATGGCTCAGACAATTTTCAGTACGATGTAGGAACTAGTGGAACAATTTTTCATGAATCGAAAAACTGTCTGTCCTGTACAATGAAAATTTTCCGGAAAATTTTCCGATTCATAAAAACATACTCCACTTATTCCTATAAGGACTAGCTCAGGAGAGTAATGCTCCCGGAAGTAGGAATGAAAAACGCAGTTCTGATTGGTTGGCGTTATCTATGTCTTGCCACGTTGCATTCAAATAACAAAATTCAAAGTATTGGAGTTGTCGGTCTTCGTGGCCGAGGGGTCAGTTCACCGTGAGTTCTCATGGTGTGTGGAGGTGTTTTTGCGCGCTCCGTGAAAGCATATCCTGCGTTTCCTTTGTTTTTGTTTTTTTTGTTTTTTTTTTTGTCCTGTGATTAGGACTGTATAGTGGTATTAATTACTGGAAATTGTGTTAAGTAGTACTACGTTATGAATACCATTCGACAAAATACGTTAAAATTTGAGTTTGACAAGAATTTCAGACACTTACGACCGTCACCGGCTGAAATACACATATGGTTAAGTGAAAATTTTTCCGATCTGATGAACAAAGTGATTGCAATTCAATTACACAACGAAGACTTCTGTGTATATGTAAAACTGGATACAGCTCTGAATTTTGAACAAGCTTTACGTACTTTGCCAGACTCTGTTCCCTTCCGTCATTCGAATGGTGTTTCCTCTGTGGTGAATATATTGGATGCTACTACTAACTATACTAAAGTCCGTATTTTTGAATTACCGTGTGAACTTAATGATGATGTAGTACGTGATACCTTGCGTGAATATGGTGAGATTAAACAAATAGTACATGAAAAGTGGGGCACTCACTTAAAATACCCTGTGTTGAATGGTGTTCGCGCAGTTTATATAGAATTGGGGAAACATATACCCTCTAAACTCCACTTCATGGGTTATAAAGCTTCAATTGTGTATCCTGGACAGCTTCATACTTGTTTCCGCTGTTTGAGTACGGATCATCTTGTTTCCCAATGCAAGGTACCACCTCGTCAGTTACATCGTCCTCCGCACAAACAGGACGACCTTCGTATGACGGCTTTATCCACTGGTAATCTCCCGAAAACCCCACATTACTCGTTAAACTCACTGTCTCCTTCTTTACGGCCCAGTGTTTCCACGAGTGTTCGTGATGTGTCTCGAGCTCCCCCTCCTTTGGTGCAGGATCCTACAGAATTTTCTACTTTATGTCATGATGTCATAACAGAACCTGAGCCAAGTACTACGGCCTTACAAGATTGTGTTGACCCGATTCAGTGGCCCTCGACCAACTCAGTGCTACAAACTGCCCCGCCCAATCTGGCAACGTCGCAGGATGATGTCCCATTGCCTACATCTCATGTTCAGCTTACTAAGAAATCAGCCACAACTCTTGAAAATGCATCTGAATCTACTTTGCCCTTTACTAGTGCACATGGAAATCAACTACGGCGATCGTTACGTAAAAAAAGAAAAGTGCTCTCAAATAAAACAGACAGTGTTAGCCAAGCAATCCAAGATAGTGTGAGTGACCCAGAAACACATAGCGGCGGTGGTGGTGACCTTGACTCTGACATGGTTTGTAACAACTTCTCTGCTACAGGCGAGTCTCGTGAAAAGAGTGGTGAAACAGAACCTACTGCTTCGTAAGTTCTTGTGTATAGCTTCTCGTCAGCACCGTTCACGTGCCTTCGGGTTCTTATGCCATATATTTTCTTTTCTGCTTTCCCTGCAGCGCAGTTCTCACGTGATGTTTACCGGATTGTTTCTATTTATGTTTTTATTTTTCTTTCTTTTCAAACTTCAGGAAGAGTGGTGGAGATTGTGTTTCAGATGGATGCAATATTTCTCCTCTCCCCCCTCTGTAGTGAGGTGTATTTTTGCACAACTTATCCAGTTTTTGGTTTTATTTTTTCAAATTGCTTTATTACTTTATGTATTTATTAACTTGATGGCAGGTTCTTCGTCGCCTACTAGACCTAACGTGCGCCGTCTATGTACAATAAATATCGCTGGCATTCACCATCCAGCGAAACAAAATAGTTTAAAAACTTTTGTTATGCAAAGTGGTTACGACATCATTCTTCTGCAAGAGGTCCGCTTTGAATGTTTTAAATTTCTGCCAATGTACAATGCAATTGTGAATATCGGACCCAACAATCGGGGTACCGCTATCTTAATCAAAAAGGGTATTGTCGTCGAACGCATTAAGCGACTTCCCTCTGGCCGTGGTATCAGTTTATTTTGTGATGGATTTAATATTGTGAACGTTTATGGTATTTCTGGAACAGTTAACAGGCGTTCTCGTGATCATTTTTATAACGAGGAAATAGTGCAGATTTTACCAGATAATTGTGATCCTATTATTATGGCTGGTGACTTTAATGTACTGGAACGACAAATCGATACCACTGGCATCTTCCACCCTAGTGTCAATTTTACCCGCCTTATCCAACAGTTGCGGCTCCGGGATGTGTGGTGGAATCATTGGACGGTGCCTAAATTTACTTTTAAGAATAGCCATATGATGTCCAGGTTAGATAGGTGGTACATAACGTCTTCTCACTGTTCAAATATCATTGAAACGGACATATGTCCAGTTTCATTTAGCGACCATGCAGCGGTTTATTGTGTTCTTAAAATTCCGACAGGTGTCTCGCATACGCATGGTAGAAGTTACTGGAAATTAAATGCTCAACTTCTCCATCCAGCTACCATTAGGAATGATTTTCGTCAACGTTGGCAATTTTGGGTACGTCAACGACGTTACTTTTCAACTATTTCTGAATGGTGGACTTCTTACGTTAAACCCCACATAAAACGTTTTTTCCAATGGTACGGAAAAGAAATTAAGCGAGAGACTCATCAGACATTAGAATATTACTACGCTGTATTAAACGATCTCTGGTCTCAACCCAGCAGCCCTCAAAATCTCAGTCATATTCATAGGGTTAAAGCGCAAATTACACGCATATAACTTCGGGCTCTTGAACGATATAAGACGGCTTCCACATCTGCCTCATTTTGTAAATCTGAACGCATTTCCTTTTATCACTATATTCAATCGCAAAAGCGACGTCAACAGAACTACATTGAAGCTATTACGATGGATGGTGCTGGCGAAGTTACGGATCTTAATGATCTTAAGACTCTTGTGTATGAACATTTTTCTTCCTTATATCGAACTGGTTTCATCAATGCTACGGCACTAGAGACATATTTCCCGGAGACAATGCCCCAACTGTCTCCCGACGTACACCAACAATTAATGGCGGACATTACTCCGACGGAAGTCCGAGAAGCATTGAATACATGTAAAGACCGCAAGAGTCCCGGTCCAGACGGACTAATTTATGAATTCTATGTCTCTTATTGGGATATTGTTGGAGCGGAGTTATGCCACCTTTTTAATGAGCTCTTAAGGCATCACAATTTCATTGATAATCAAGGTGTCATTGTTCTCATACCTAAAACGAACTGTCCGGTGACCATACAGAACTACCGTCCTATAACGTTACTCAATACTGACATGAAACTTTTCTCTAAAGTCTTAGCCCGACGCTTGAAACTTGTTTGTCACGAGATTGTTAGTGATTTTCAGGCAGCCATTCATCCCACCAAGAATGTGTTTTCTGCTCTTAGCAAGATTCGTGACATCACTGAATATTTTAAATTTAAGCGCATGCCTGCATGTTTATTATCAGTGGACTTCCAAAATGCTTTTGACTTTTTATCTCACGACTATCTCTACACTGTTCTACGAGCCTACAAGTTTCCTGATTCATTTATTGACTTGATTCGTGCGCTGTACTCTTCCGCCACTTCCCGTGTGCAAATAAATGGCCACCTTACGGCTCCCTTTTCCATAAGTCGTGGAGTAAGACAAGGATGTGCTTTATCTGTATATTTATTTAGTTTGGCGCTTGAACCTCTGTTCTACCATCTAATGTCGCTCCCCTCATCAGTGAATCATGATTTTCAAGATATCAATGTTCAAGCTTTCGCTGATGATGTGACACTCCTTTTCACTACGAATGAACAGTTTGCGCATATTGAACAGTGTCTACAGACTTTCGTGCAGGTGAGTGGTGAAAAAATCAATGTGAATAAATCGACGTTATTGTTATATAATGCTTCCATGGTCACGTCACACTTTTCTATTGACCACCAGTATCTGATAAATGACCACGTCAAAATACTTGGTATTACCTTTACAGTTCGAACTGACGTGACGACAGACATAATTTGGGGCCCTATTCTTCAGAACTTACGCCTACTTAGTGCAGACAATAAAGGTCGGAGCTTGAATTTGATCCAACGCACCTGGTTTGTTAATACTTATATTCTTTCTAAAGTGTGGTATGCAGCTCAGATCTTTCCTCTGCCTGAGTGTTACGCAAGGAAGATTGACTCTCTCATAGGATGGTTTCTGTGGAGTGGATTTTATTTTCGACTCCCACGAAATGTTACCTATTGCTCGTGTTTTACAGGCGGATTACAAGTTACTAATGTAAGACAAAAATGCAAAGCTCTTTATATGCGTAATGGATTGAAGTTATTTCTTGATTCTGACTCACACACATCGCAATGGATATCGTGCTGGACTGTTTCATTAACTGAAAATAATCCGCCATACATCCGCTTTTTTCGTCATTGCCCTGCATATGTGCGGGAACTCATTTACGCATGGGCATATGCCCCACCGTTACCCGAGGCTTGCACCATGTCCACTAAAATGTTGTATGGCACTTTAATCAACAGTGCTATGTGTCATTCTGTACCTCGAATTTGTCATAAGTTTCCCACCTACGACTGGTATGCGATCTGGCGAAATGTGCACAACAAAATTTTATCTTCGGACATTCGTAGTGTTTGGTTGTGTTTTATTCATGACTTACACCCTACCAATGAACGACTTCATACTATTCATCGTTCTGAATCTCCTAATTGTGTGCACTGTGGTCGACTGGATACGCTTTTGCATCGTGTGTCGGAGTGCACTGATACGACTCGCATCTGGACCTCTTTATGTGGATTACTTGCGGTGATCTGTCGTAAACCAGCTAACTATTTTGATCGCCGTATACTTGCCTTTCCGGACTATGTGTGGTATCCCAATACAAAACTCAATGCCGTTAATTGGCTTATTGGACATACTATCTATTATACTATGTCCTCTACGCCGAAGTGTACAGTGGAGGAATATTATTTATACTTAAAATATGCTCATAAGACTTTTCCTATGATCAATCTGAATGAAACATCTGTGTTTGCTAATTTCCTCAAAGTTATCTTGTAAGATTCCATAGTATACTGATATGATGTAATGTAACGTCAGTGTTTGCAATGTACTAGTTGTTACAGTTCAATAAATATATTAAAAAAAGGGGGGCTAGCGCTTTATACTTGTAATGGTAATTTCTTCCGGCGTGAGTTCAAACCCGGCCCTAGGAAAGTTTTTTTACATTTTTTAAAAGATTTTTATAACTCTTTTTAAATTAAAATAATACGAAAATAATACTCAAAAATATGATTTACTTACTTTTGTGCAGATAAGTAGTAGTAGTAGTAGGAACGGGTTAGAAGCCCCTCAGGGCTCGTTTTGTTCCCCTTGTACTCCATGATATAAGGCTCGTTTTGTTCCCCTTGTACTCCATGATATAGATTTTGTGACAACTTAAAACAACTGGCTAGGATAGCGCGTAAAACAGCTGGCTAGAGTAGCGCGCGAAAAAAACGTACTTCCGGGAGTATTACTCTCCCAAGCGGGTCGTTTCCTATATCGTTGTCTAGTTGAGATGTGAGGTGGAAAATTTTCTTCTATATTTTTCCGGAAATTTTTCCGTTCTTACCAAATATCAGTGATTAAGTAACAATTCGTCAGTATTCACAAAATTGATTGAATTCATACATAGAAATGTTAAAAAGTGAAAGATCGTTTAAAGAGTCTGAAAATTTTCATGGCTTAGACAATTTTCAGTACGATGTAGGAACTAGTGGAACAATTTTTCATTAATCGAAAAGTTGTCTGTCCTGTACAGTGATAAAATTTTCCGATTCATAAAAATATATTCCACATATTCCTACAACGTTGTTTAGTTGAGATGTGGGTTGGGAAATTTTCTTCTATATTTTTCCGGAAAATTTTCCGTTCTTAACAAATATCAGTGATTAAGTAACAATTCGTCAGTACTCACAAAATTGTTTGAATTCATATATAGAAATGTTAAAAAGTGAAAGATCGTTTAAAGAATCTGAAAATTTTCCATAGCTTAGACAATTTTCAGTACGATGTAGGAACTAGTGGAAAAATTTTTTTCATTAATCGAAAAGTTGTCTCTCCTGTACAGTGATGAAAATTTTCCGATTCATAAAAATATATTCCACTTATTCCTACATCGTTGTTTAGTTGAGATGTGAGTTTGGAAATTTTCTTCTATATTTTTCCGGAAATTTTTCCGTTCTTAACAAATATCAATGATCAAGTAACAATTCGTCAGCATTCAGAAAGTTGATTGAATTCATATATAGAAATGTTAAAAAGTGAAAGATCGTTTAAAGAATCTGAAAACTTTCATGGCTTAGAGAATTTTCAGTATTATGTAGGAACAAGTGGAACAATTTTTCATGAATCGAAAAATTGTGTCCTATACAGTGATGAAAATTTTCCGGGAAATTTTGAAACGGAAAATTTTCCGATTCGTAAAAATATACTCCACTTATTCCTGCATCGTTGTTTGGCCGTGATGTGAGGTGGAGAATTTTCTTCTATATTTTTCCGGAAATTTTTCCGTTCTTAACAAATATCAATGATCAAGTAACAATTCGTCAGTATTCATAAAATTGATTGAATTCATATATAGAAATGTTAAAAAGTGAAAGATCGTTTAAAGAATCTAAAAATTTTCATGGCTTAGATAATTTTCAGTACTATGTAGGAACTAGTGGAACAATTTTCTATGAATCGAAAAATTGTCTGTCCTGTACAGTGATTAAAATTTTCCGACTCGTAAAAGAATAGTCCACTTATTCCTACATCGTTGTTTAACCGTGATGTGAGGTGAAAATTTTTCTTCTATATATAGAAAGAAACACTGTGTAAAATTTTATTTCCCAACTTGAAATACAAAATTTTCTGGTTCCCGAAAGCTAATTGGAAAATTATAATTTGTTGCTGACTAACTTTTTTCTACTGAAATTCAATTTTGTAGCTCTATGTGCAGTTAAATATAATGGAAAATTTTCCACCTAACATCACTATACATAATATCCAAAATTGTCAGGCCTATGAAAAGTGTTTTCCACTTGTTTCTACATCGTGATGAAAATTTTCCGATCTATGAAAACTTTCTGACTCCTAAAAAATTCTTCAATTTTTCCATATAAGGCAGAAAATATTTCGATTCATGAAAAATTGTTTAACTTGTTCCTACATAGTACTGAAAATTGTCTGAGCCATGAAAATTTTCAGATTCTTTAAACGATCTTTCAGTTTTTAACATTTCTATACATGAATTCAATCAATTTCATGATTGCTGAGGAATTGTTACTTGATTACTGATATTTTCTTAGAACGGAAAATTTTCCGGAAAAATAAAGCGGAAAATTTTCCGCCTCACATCACTAATATATATATATATATATATATATATATATATATATATATATATATATATATATATATATATATATATATACCTGTTTCTCCGTAAACCAATGTCCTTTTTTCTCAAGAATGTCTAAAAATACTCCTTCTGTAACATTAGCTCAGCGATATTAAACATATTACTCCAGGAACTGTATTATACTTACAGTTCGTTCTGTGCGAAATAACTTAGCATTAGTTAATTATAAGTAACCATGAAAAACAAGATCATTGGCATCAATAATGATACGCTTGAGACGAGACGAGAATTAAGGTTTTTCTCATTTTGTCTCGTATCAAATTTTCAGAAAAACAAAAGTAATACAAGTTAAAATACGCAATAGAAAATAACTAAAGCTTTAGAAATTTTAACATTCTGCTTAACATACAGCAAATGCCATTTGTTGCGTAAACAATGGACAACCTACCAGACAGATAAGGAGTAATTTTTTAAATACTTTTTGACATGTCCAAATTTAAAGTTATTAGCTTTTTATCCCTTTTGAACTTTTAATGTGTGGGTGCTCATTAGTTGGGCCTCCTGTTCCACATTTTTTAAAATGTCGCGAAGGTAAAACTTAACCTTAATATTATCTTATTTTATGTAATTACGTGTATTTGGTACTTAGAAAATGCTCTCTAGTCACACATTTTGTGTTGCTAATATTTTCCCTTTTCTGAAATGAAATGTCTTCAATTGAATTTTAATTTCATTGACTTTGATAGCAAGCTTAGCAAGAACGAAGACCGTCTTAAACATATCGGTTAGTTTACTGAGTAATGTTTTGTGTTTTCATGAAAATGAAACAAAGAAATTATAAGCATATTCTATTGTGAACTACTTTTAAATAATGAGAATGGGGCTAATATGCACCTAAGACCATATAAGACGTGGGCCTACAGCTTAGCGTGCAATCTGAACCACGTAAGCTATTACCTAGAAGCGAACGCTAATCGTGTGCTAACCAAATATCCACGAGAAAGAGAAGTATCGATATATAGTAAAACTACATAATGATATAAGTGTACATGCTATCTAACGATACCTACTTACGGCATAATAACCGTAGTCGCATGGAATTTATTTGCATAAAACAATCTCACGCCGTGACTTTGTAGTAACTTGTGTGTTTGACCCTTAAGTGCTTATCAGCCCCATACTCATTTTTGTGTTTCGAAATAGTTTAGAAACAAACGAATAATATTATAATATGTTTACGTAAATTCTCTAGAGAAAACAAAATACCTTTAGTAACCTAACCAAAGTTTCTGAGACGGTTTTTGTGCATGCTTCTTTTGACATTCAAGGCAATAAAATCATAGTTGAATTGGAGACTTATTCTTTCAAAATAGAAAACACACCAACAACACAATATTCTATTCAGTGGTAGTTTCTACGTACTAAATAATTACATAGAGAAATGTTACGGATGTCTTCATCTTCTCTTTATGTTTCTTAATGTGGGAGAATCGAATTGTTGTTTATGAGCAGTGATTGACCTCAAAGTTAGGCAACTGAAAGGGATAGGAACATACCAAATGTCTGTTTACTGTCCGTCTTATTCGATTGCGAGTTGTTTCCGCTATAGTTTGTGAGATTTGATAAATATTAATCAGCACGTTACAAATTTCCTACAATTTGGATTTTATTATATACTAACCGAATTGACCGTTCTTTGCAAGAGCAGAAGAGAAATATGGAAAATATTTGAGATTATTTCCTCTCTCATAATAAGCATTTCAATAAAAACTCATAATATATTACTTTTAGAACACATCTTTTACTCTCTTATATCTTAGGATACGCCCGTTAATGAATCTGACATTACAAAAACCTTCAGGAAGTAACTAACTATACAACAAGATTCATTTTAAACAGGTAAGTCGTTTTCCGTAAATGAAAATGTATATTCCAATGTGGGGAGTAAATAAACAAACTTCAACTCCCCTCCCTTAAAATTGCAATTTTGGAAAGTGATCCGTCACATGTCCGCTTATTTGTTATGAGAATTTTATATACGGATTTTTATCATGCTAACTTCAAGAGGCCCATCAGACACTCTTTTTCGTATTAATTTAGAACTCCACACTCTTTTAGGATACGCATATAATCAAAGATGTGATTGAATCCTAGGTCGATGTATGTTCCGAAATTCACTTCAAATTTTTCACCCATTTCCCGTAACACGATCACAACCAAGAGCCAATATTACTTTCAATACAAAGGGGACTGGGAATAAGAAAACACTCCTTTGCTTTTAAAATGAGATTTTTTTTTAAATCGCTGGAACATGTGTTCACTTACTTCTAATAAGAAGTTCATAAGAATGTTTTATCTCCTAACTTCAAGGAGTTTCGTAGTACTCTATTCTGGGCAAAACATTTTAATCCCCTTTTCGCCCAAATATTCGCATTAACAAAACCGAGAAACATTCTTATTCGATGCTCTCGTAAAAAAGAACTTTTCTGTCCTGTAAAAACGAACTATATATATATATATATATATATATATATATATATATATATATATATATATATATATATATAGGCCTATATACAGGTGTCCATAAAGTCCTTTACCACCCCTAAAATTCGGAAACGGTGAAATATATATCAAAACGAAAAAAAAAAACGTATTTCGTAATTTCAAAAGTACCACGTATTGAGTGCAAAAAAATTGCCCCAGGGTCCCTCGCAGGGTCCCATACGGGGTCCAACTCAAAATTTTCAAATGGCAAGGGGGGCCAAGTATCGTTTGAAAGCTATTGTTAAAAGACGGAAGACGGAACAGGTCTTATGTTTCAATACCAACCCGTCTTGCAATGGCGGGGAATTAAAATGTTAACACAGCCTTCATCGAAAAGTCCATGCCACTTCCAATGATCTGAAATAGTAAAACATAAGATGTCAAAACGCTAAAAGAAGTATTTCCTTGTTTGTAAAGTACAGCTTTTCAATGTACAAATATTTGTCCCAGAATCCCTGCAGGTTCCCAAGTGGGGTCCAACTTAAAATTTGGGAATAGGAAATGGGTCAAGTACCATATTGTTTGAAAGTTATCGGTAAAAGAATGAACATGATACAAGTTCGGAACGGCTATGCAGACCGTGTCCGAAAGAAAAGGGATTGGGTGAACTGAGAGATATGTAAACAGTTACATTTATTGAAATGCTTAATTAACTGAATGCAATGTCTGGATTACTAATTGAGACAATACTATTTTAGGTAGAAGTGTGCCTACTACTACTTCTGACGTTATTACTAATATTCGTATTACAAGTATTAGTACTATTATTAGTATTACTAAAATTTGCTGTACAAGGCTGTATTAACATTTTCAGTCCCCCGCCATTTCACAAAGGGTTAGTATATTCACAAAACTTGTTCCATCTTCTTTCTTTTAACAATTCCTTTCAAACGGCCATTTACAACTTTTGCGTTGATCCCCGTCTGGGACCCTATAAGGCACCCTGGGTCAACTTTGTTTCCCTCAATAGGTGGTACTTTTGAAATGACGAAATACATGTTTTACAGTTTTGATATCTGTTGAGCCATTTCAACTTTCTAGGGGTGGCCAAAGACTTTTTAATGCAAACTGTATTAACATTTTGACCTGCTGTCATTTTGTACAGGTTTACTCTAGAACATCGGAACTTATTCCATCGTCTTTCTTTTGAAAATAGGTTTCAAACGATATACTATTTAACTCCCCTTTCCATTTGAAAATTTGAGTTCGACCCCGTCTGGTACCCTCCGAAGGACCCTGGTGCAATTTTGTTTCACTCAATAAGTGGTACTTTTGAAACGATGAAATACGTGTTTTTCAGTTTTGATATCTGTTGAGCCATTTCAAATTTCTAGTTGTGACCAAGGACTTTTCAATGCAAACTGTATTTACATTTTCACCTTCCGCCATTTTGTACAGGTTTACTATAGAACATCGAAACTTATTCCATTGTCTTTCTTTCGTAAATAGCTTTCAAACGATATACTACCTGACCCCTTTTGTCATTTGAAAATTTTTAGTTTGATCCCGTCTGGGACCCTCCAAAGGACCATGGGGCAATTTTGTTTCACTCAACACGTTCTACTTTTGAAACGATGAAATACTTGTTTTTAAGTTTTGATATCTGTTGAGCCATTTCAAATTTCTATGGGTTAATACAGTTTTCAATGCAAACTGTATTAACATTTTGACCTGCCGCCATTTTGTACAGGTTTACTATAGAACATCGAAACTTATTCCATCGTCATTTTTTATAAATAGCTTTCAAACGATATATTACTTGACCCCTTTTGTCATTTGAAAATTTTGAGTTGGATCCCGTCTGGTACCCTCCGAGGGGCCCTGGGCAATTTTGTTTCACTCAATACATGGTACTTTTGAAATGATGAATTACGTGTTTTTTTTTTCGTTTTGACATATATTTCACCATTTCCGAGTTCTAGGGGTGGCAAAGGACTTTATGAACATCCTATATACAGATGGTGATCAGAAAAATGGAAACATCTGAACGAAATTGCAACTTATCAGATTAATATGGTGTCGGGCCACCTTTCGCCTTCAGAACAGCCTTGATGCGACGTGGGATGGAGGCATACAGGTCGTGAATCGTAGCAAGTGGAATTTTACACCATTCCTCGTGCAGACCATCGGCCAGTTCTGTGAGAGAGGATGGAAGTGGAAATCGTCACCGGCGTCGTGTTTCCAAGACGGACCACAGATATTCAATTATGTTGAGATCTGGGGATTGGGCGGGCCAGGGGAGGTGTTGAACTTCATCCCGATGTTCCTCAAACCACGCTGCAATAACGCCAGCTGTGCGAATGGGTGCATTATCATCCTGGAAGAAGGCGTCATTGTCCGGAAACAACATCCGGACCATAGGATGCAAGTGGTCTCCTAAAATTGCGATATAATCGTTGGCAGTGATTCGTCCGCTAAGTGTGGCCACAGGACCCAATGAAAACCATGATATGGCGGCCCATAGCATCACCGAGCCGCCGCCATGTTTCACAGTTGGGCGGAGACACTGCAGATCATAAGCTTCTTTGGGCGTTCTTCACACATAAACACGGCCCGTGGTTGGGAATAAGGTGAAGGGTGACTCATCCGACCGTATCAAACGTTTCCAGTTCTCAACACTCCAAGTTGCGTGGTCGCGGCACCATTTGCGACGTGCGAAAGCGTTATGGTCCCTGATGAGCGGCTTGGCCCGTGCAACACGACTCCGTAAGTTCATGTCATGTAATTCGCGGCGGACTGTGATTGTCGAAACAGGGTGGGGGAGGTGCTGATTGAGTTCCTCCGTCACTTGCTTCGCAGTGGCAAGACGGTTCTGCGTGACAATGCGCTTTAATACCCGGCGTGACCTGTCACTCATGATTTTCTTCCGCCCACTGTTCCGCTTCCCCGATGTGGTTTTCCCGTGTGTTGTGTAGACCGTCATCACCTTTGACACTGTCCCACGCGACACACCTAACACAGTAGCCACTGCCGTTACACTCACTCCACATAACCGCGCACCAACAATTTGCCCTCTTTGCAAATTTGAGAGGACTCCCACTTTATACTACCTGCGTCTGCTGCAGCCACTGGACACTGCTGTTCCACTGCGCCTGACGTAGTATGGAGACCGACCTAACACACCACCAAGACATCACTGCAAACCCATACATCTGACGTGTTGCCAACTACAGGTGTTTCCATTTTTCTGATCACCATCTGTATATATATATATATATATATATATATATATATATATATATATATATATATATATATATATATATATATATACGAATCGTTTTTGTATAAATTAATTGAGTCACAAAAAAAAACAGATTTTGAGAAAAATTAGAAAAACTATACTACATGTTATAGTTTATCCAAAAACATATTTATTACTAATATACTAAGCATAGAGAACAGTTTTGCAGGTGCAGTTTCCTCACAAAATGTGTATCTACGCGTAGCAAACACAATAGTATGTTAACTTCATGTCTGACAAAACTTGACATGTGACGTATTATTAAGAAAAAAAAAATATATATATATATATATATATATATATATATATATATATATATATATATATATATATATATTAATAGAGGCTGAATTTTCATGGATTACTATTACTCTTTCATATAATCTTACATATTGCTCCCCGTAAATTTCCAGAAGCGTAAGTTTCGAAAGCGTGGGAGTTTTCTTTACTTACAACTAAGATTTTATATAACGAATCTCATACATCCAATTTAAGCAAATCCTTGTATTAAGCATTTTATGAATAAATAATGGACAATTTTAACAATATAGAAATTGTTTCCGTCTTATCATCTTTGGAAGTGGAATTTTCACAAAGGTTGAAATACATCTTTAAATACTTTATTTAAAAGTTCATTTACCGATCCTCACACTCAACTTAGGCAAATCTTCACAATGAGAGGTTTCTTAATAAAGAAAAGGACAATTGAACATTATAGTAATGACCACTTTTCCTCCATAAAAACTTGAATTTTCCAAAATGCTGAAACATGTCATTATTTGTATTTAAGAGGTTTATACGGAAATTTTCGGTCTCTATCTTAAACAAATCCCCAGATTTGTTGTTGCTTTGTTTTTTTTTTTAAAAAAAAAGGAAATTTTCAAATATTCGTGAAGCTGGCCCCAACCGTACCGGCACTAATTTTAAAATATGCCAAAACTTAGTGCTGATGACCTGTAATGTTTTAAAAAAATGTACTGTTACGCAAACGTCAAAAAATATTCTGGGTGGGGCTTGGTTCACGCTAGGCCCGCCCACTACGGATTGTGATGAAACCTATACACAAAATTAGAGTTAAATTAGTGTTGGAGATACCAGAAAAAAATTAGTGTTATTACTAGAAGTCCAAATATATTCGAAAATCTAATATAGCGGCATCATCAAAGACACACTCAATTTTATCATAAGATACATAGCAATACTTTTCTTCGAAAAAGTGTAATTTGTTCCGTGATTCTCACAACGGAAGAATTAGTCGATAGCTTGGAAGGAGGGAGTGTATGCGTGAAAACAACGCTACCCAGTAAGAATGAATTTCATGTAACAAATAATACTGCTAAAACTCGGCTAACTAATGAGTAGAAAGATAAAATTCATATCATTCTTGCAACAGAGAAACTGATGGATCCATTTAGTCGTAATGCGACGTCTTAAAATTTGAGATTTAACTAGCTCAGAATTTTGTCCACCCAAAATAAATTTTGTACCATTCAAATTAGAAAGGGAGGGTATTTCAAAATTTGGGCCACTTCTATC
Source organism: Thermobia domestica (assembly GCF_964235325.1). Lineage (NCBI taxonomy): Eukaryota > Metazoa > Arthropoda > Insecta > Zygentoma > Lepismatidae > Thermobia > Thermobia domestica. The sequence goes on from NC_137470.1 coordinate 105,996,506, forward strand.
ACCTCGTTTATTTAAATGGTACTAAAATGGCACAATTCGTTTCTTTGTTGGACAAAAATGTATAAAAATCGTACAAAATTATGAGCTAATAAAATAAGAATTTGAAGATATTCCACTACAGATGTCCGAAGTGGCCAAAATTTGAAATGAGTCTCTCTCCTCCATTTAAATGAGAAAAAAATTCTTGTTTGGACAAAATGGAAAACATTCTGAGCTAGTTAAATTTCGAATTTGAAGTTGTCGCACTCCGACTAAATGGATCCATCAGTTCCATTTGGCCAAATCTTCAAAGGGCTCTCCCTCGTTTATTTGAATGGTACAAATTATTTTCTTGGTAGGACAAAAATGGACAAAATGCTGAGCAAATTAAATTTCTAGCTTGAAGATTAATGTGGCCAAATTTTGAAATGGCTCTTCCTCGTTTATTTGAATGGTACAATATTTTTTCCTCGGTTAGACAAAAATTGACAAAGGTCGACAAAATACTGAGCTAGTTAAAACTCAAATTTGGAGATGTCGCGCTACAGGTGATCGAAGTGGTCCAAATTTTGAAATGCCCCTCTTTTGTTAATTAGAATAGTACAAAATATTTTGTAGACTGGACAAAAATGAAAAAAAAATCGACAAAATTCTGATCTACTTAAAATTCAAATTTAAAGATGTTACACTACAACTAAACAGACCCAAAATTCACTCAAAAATTTAAAAGGCGGGGCTAGCGTGAACTTAGTTCTACCTAGACTATCAGTATTTTAAAAAATGCCAAAAATTAACGTTGAAATTATGGCCATCAATAAGCATAAAAGTACAATTTTAGAAGTTCTTAAAACGGAGAAATTTGACCAAAATTTGGAAAAATAGCAATATTTAATCATAACCCAAATCATATAAAAGAAATTAAGTTAAAATTATGTTAATCAAAGAGTAAAAATATAAAACTTGTATGGTAATTATAACGGATAAACTGACGCCAAAATAAAAAAAAAAAAGACAGATAGTGAGCCCACCCTTTTACCCAGTCAGAATGGAAGGAAGTTAAAACGAAAATTAGTGTTGGATGTTTTTTTCTGATTAATAAGAATGTAAGGAAAATTTGTGTTGTTATTACAATGAAGAAATTCGCCCACAATTTCGAAGAAGGGTAGAGCTAAGCGCCATCGTAGTCTCAACTAGTTAAGCGATCAGAATGGAAATCAGGGCAAAACTTAGTGCTGAAATTGTGCTGATAAAAGAGCATGAACATAAATTTTGCTCCGTTATTACAGCAGAGGAATAGACTCCAAAATTTAAAAGAGAAAGTGGAGAGTGTGAATCTAGACCTTTCCAGTTAAATAGCCGATTAGAATGAAGACCATGCAAACAATTAGACTATGGCTACTCCAGGATGCGTTTCCGAAGTGTTATCCTCGCAGCAAACTCAACCTAGGTGGCTATTCGGTAATTTTACTTTTGCAAGAGTTATAAATCATGCTATGAGCCAGTCAGGGTTTCCAGGCCTTACTGCCACACCCTTATTCTCATTCATGCGAATCACTAGAAATAACCTAATTGCGTTACAGAGATTTTTTCTGTGATTAGCAAATTTTTCGGAATTTCCTTGAATTTTTGTCAATTTTCTTTTTTTATACACACACATACTTTATAACATCACAGTTCCAATTCTCTGCATAAAGCATCTTCCAAGGAGCTGTTTCTCGCTAAATATACCTTGCTTGGCAAAATGTCTCCCTTTTTTTAATTTCCTTTACATATATTTAACTGATTCCGAAACAGCAGGCGGTCTATTGTTCCGTAACGCAACAAATACGCTCGAACCAACGTATTCTACGCGTTTTTTATTGATTTCCCGTTTGCAACGCATTGTGATTAGCCATCCACATTTAAATACCGTGTATGGTCTGTGTATTCCAAGCGTACGCATGAGCCATAAAAACGAGTTGCGAACGCATTGAGAGGCCGTGCACTTAATACTGAGGGGGCAGACTACTAAATATTTTTTAAAAAAATGTTTCTACTTATTTTGTAATAACTTATTTATTTTGTATTAATTTATGTAAGTTTTATAAAATAAATAGAAATGTTATTTAAAAAGTAGTAAACAAGAAAGGTAGACAGCATGATAAGTCATCAATTACCGTTGAGTTCATTTTTCTAGTCGCTGCCTTTACCTAGAATTTTGAGTAATTCAAATTCTGGTCACACTGTAATTTCTATGGATAGCAACACTGAAAATTCTTCCGATTCGTATTTTCGGGTGTAGAATAACATTATCTATTATTGTAGTAAGTTACATTTTATTACCTCTTTCCACTTACGAAAAATGGGCAAAAGAAAAATTATTAGTTTTTCAAAAATATTTAGTAGTCTGCCGCCTACAAAAAGCAAATTTGTACTCACGCTATAAGGGAGAAATAGGCTCCAAAATTTGCAAGGAATGAGGGGAAGCGTGAACCTGACTTCATTCAGTTAAACGATCAAAATTTATTTATTTATTTATTTTTTGATTTGAGTTAAATGCCCCTGTCTGCAATGAGGCTATATGAGAAGTGATCTAGAATTAAACGTAGAATTTGAATGCGGGTCTCCTGCGTCTTTGAGGTAAGCTGTCCACACAGCCTCAAGGGATCTCTTGGAGGGATAGAATGCAAATAAAGAGATCAGAATAGAAACGGAATCAAAAATAAATCTTGAAGACATTTTAAAAACATAACTAATGATAACTTGCATAAAATAATGAAATGATGTCGTATCACGCTGGACCACAAACGGAAAATAGAGCATATAATCAGAATACATTTTCGTTATCTACTATTTTAAAGAACGTCAGGCTTCTTCAAAGAAAAATTCCTGCACTATATCATCGGAAAATTTAGAGTTTAGTTCTTTTTTTTTAATTTAATGATAATGATATATTCTTTTTGCATATCTTTGGCTTTCTGCTAAGAGCACTAATTTTATTTATATGAAGCATCGTCATTATTATTATACCACTAAACTTTGATACTTACAAAAATTAGCGCAACACTAGCGAAGCTGAGTGGGGCTGTCCTCGCTTGACTTCTAATAATGCAACACTAATTTTGTAATCAATGCAAAAATCAGTGGTGACGATACCGCACTGAAAGAATATTAATACTGTTTATCTCATCATGAAGACGAGCAATCAATGTTTTGCTTGATGATTTCACCATTATACTTTCGTATCTCATTTGTTTTTTTCTAATAGCATTAATTTCTTTTATATGGTATGGTCAGCACTAATTATTTAGCAGTACTTTTTACATACTTTCCAAAATGTGTGTTCCATTATGATTAGGAATTAGATTTATACGCTCTCAGCATCGGACATATTAGTCCGTCACGTATGAGGAATAATGTAACTAGGCGATCATACTATGAAAGTAAAAGGAAGGAAGCGGCCTGGAACCTCAACGTTTGGAACCATCCAAGTATTTGTCTGGTGTTGATGAGGAAAACCCAGGAAAACCTCACGTACTATGACTGGTCTGAAAAAGCTCTTACACTTTTCCGATCGATTGTTCCCACCTGAAATCGACCCCGGGACCGCTAGCAGCAAAGCCGAGAGCGTAAGCGGATTTGTGCTCATTAACAAAAGTGGACAGAATTGTCTTCAGGTGTAGATAGTCGCACACACTTTTAATAAAACAGCGCTGATTTTGTAAACTATGGTCATAATTAGTGCTAATTATATTGTATAAAAAATGCTATGCTTTACAGAGTCGGCTGAGTAGGTGAGATTAGCGTGAACCCAACTCCACAAAATATATTTTTTACTTTTGTGCAACTGCGAGAATTTCTTAACATTATAGGTCATCAGAAACTGGCCACAACTACACTGCCATTAATATTAAATCATATGCTGAAAATTAGTACTGACAATACCGCATAGAAATGAAGAAAAGTACAGTTCATTTCATCGTGAAAATAAAGGATCAATTCTTTTCTGTGATGACGCTAGTAAAGATTTTCGTGTAACTTTTCACCTGATAATAGCAGGGTCAATACAAAAGAAATCGACCAATGATGGTTGATGACAAAATTTAGTTTTTGATTTTTTTTTTACCTAAGTTTGTACCTTATTCTGGGAGTTGGAAAACGGGTATTCATTTATTTTTTAGCCGCGCAGGTTTTGTCCTAGCGGCCATTTTGTATAGGGGCCTGAACGTATTTTGAACTTTTCAGAGGATTCCGTTAAACGCTCTAACTTTTTAGGTTTTAAAGATAATGAGCAAACCAAAACAATATGAAAGATAATGGAATGGACAATATTCTGTGTTTTGTGGACATTGAGATATTTTAGAACGTTGGGGGGAAAACGCTCTGAACATTGATGATGGAAACCTAAAAATGGCCGTTTTGGAATGCACATTTTAAACGAAATAAATGAGACTCACCTTCAATTTTTGTATACATAAAGGCTAGATAATATACAACATCCCAAACAAGTTTTAGATCTGTGAACAATATACTTTGGAAATTTTTAAACATTGCGAATTTTTGAAAATCATGTATTTTCACCACCAAATATCTCAGGAAGGACGCAAGTGAAAAATCTGAAATTTGCACAAAATACACAACAGTTTTGCAGTAAGAAGTGGGTAAAATTGCATCACTCAGACTTGAGTGATTTCTGATTTATAAGATTTTTTTTTACTGGGACTTAATATAATGAAGCGTCGTGAGGCGTGGATATAAACTTTGTAGCAAAAGTCAAAATAACACGACAGTAATGTTAAATTGGTAAAACGTGCACAATTTATAAATCACATTTTGTACTAAAAACGAAACGCGTCTGTTATTTCTTTACTGCCTATAGCGCTGCTGTTAAGACATCAATGAGGTAAACAGTTGAATAATTTGTGTACAGGGTTTGGCATTGATATTGAAAGTACGACCTGTAGGAATTGTGAACTCTGTATGTGTGAATTTCCGGAGGACCTTAGTGATTGGCACTCACAGCTTGTCATTCGTAGGTAGTTTAAGAGGTCCTTGGGCCATAGGGATGGAAAAAATGAACAAGAAGATCGTCCTGACTGACGTCTTCAATTCTCCCAATCCGCCATTTCTCGTCGTAAATACAGACTACGGTATCATTAGGTGCAAATGACAACATGCTACGTTCTGGAAGTACTAAAGTACTGCAATCAGTAGATTCATCTGGTTGTGACAATTCATAACATCTGATTTGTATTTGCGTCAGAGGTACAAATCTATGATATGATCTGGTATCGATAACTATTTTACAAGTAGCAAATCTCGAATTTCTTGATGTTTGAGTGCACTTCTGCTGAAACTAGATAAATTGTATGCCTGAGATATGTTTCTACTATCAGCATTGAACATGAACATCTGTTTAGCTGTTAAAATTTCGAATTTCACGTCATTGCAACAACTTATAACTCAGTAACTACTCAAATCTCAGTGATGCAATTTTACCCACGTGTTGCTGCGTAACCATAACCTAATTTGTGCAAATTTAGAGTTTTGCACTTGCGTCTTTTCTGAGATATTTGATGGTGAAAATACACGATTTTCAAAAATTCGCAATGTATAAAATTTTCTAAAATAGCCTATCAAGTATACGGTTCTCATATCTGAAACTTGTTTAGGACGTTGTATATTATCTAGTCTCTATGTAGACAAAATTTGAAGGTGAGTCTCATTTATTTCGTTTCAAAATGTAGATTTCAAATGGTCATTTTTAGGTTTCTAACATCAATGTTCAGAGCTTTTCCCCCTACTTTCTAAAGTACGTTTCAATGTGCACAGAACGTAGAATATTTTCCATTCCATTATCTTTCATATGGTTTTGGTTTGAATTCATTATCTTTGAAACCTAAAAAAAGTTACAGCGTTTAACGGAATCCTATGAAAAGTGTAAAATACGCACACGCGCCTATACAAAATGGCGGCTACAAACAAACCTGCGTGACTTAAAAAATAAATGAATACCGTTTACAACTCCTGAATATGGTACAATCTTAGGTAAAAAAAAAACAGCAACAAAAAAATGTCAAAACCTTTGACCTGGAAATTGTCGATTTCATTTGGATTGCCTAACACTAATTTAACATCAACTTTGAGAATGATTCTCTCAGAATCTCTTTTGTTTCTAGATGTTTGTGTAACAACACCTTATTTTATTTTTTACATTATATGTCGTCAGCAGTAATTAGGCACTAACTTTTGGCACATGTTCCAAAATAAGTGCCGGTGTGGATGGGACTAGGTTCACATGAAGACAGCCCCACCCACTTTTAATAATAAAACAACACTAATTTTGCAAACTATGTTAAAATTAATGCTGCCGATACCGCATAGAAAGAAGATTAGTGTTATTTGACTTACAGTAGCTATGATAAAAATGAGAGATCTATTGTTTTCTTCGATGATGCCACCATTAAATATTTTCAAATGTATTTGACTTTCATATAATAACACTAATTCTGTTTTCATGAGTGTCGTCAGCACTAATTTTGTGTATATGTTTCATCTCAATCGGTTGGGTAGGTTGGGCTAGCTAAGTTTTCCCACATTATTATTATTATTATTATTATTATTATTATTATTATTATTATTATTATTATTATTATTATTATTATTCAGTGAAGAGAAGAGCTAATGTTAATCAAAAGAGGTAGAATGTAGTACATAACACTGACGCGCATGATCTCACTAGACTCCGCCCGTTGCATTTGACAATGCAGGATGTTGGTTATTCCATGTTGTAGGCGTATCAAGCATTCCGCTAGATTGCGACTGCGCTAGCCTCTCCCACGCGCAAGAAAACGAAAAAAGTAGAGGATTGCCGTTGTTTATGGTGGCAAAACATAGAACTAAGAAGTAAACAGAGCAAAGCTAAGACGTGACAGCCCACTCGTGATTCAGTAATCTGCAGTGTTGAAAACGCACACGCGCCTATACAAAATACAGCAAATTGTGGAGGCGTTAAAATATTAAATAATGCTTTTGATAAAGTGGATACTTTCAAATATTTAGGATCAATATTAAAAGACGAAAATCATATTCACGAAGAAATTAAATGTCGACTAAAAGCAGGGAATTCGTGTTACTACTCGGTTCAAAATCTCTTGTCGTCGCGAATTCTGTCGAGGAATTTGAAGCTTAAAATATATAAAACGATAATCATGCCTGTTGTTCTGTATGGTTGCGAAACATGGTCGCTTACTCTGAGGGAAGAACATAGACTGAAAGTATTTGAGAACAGGATCCTGAGAAGAATATTCGGACCCAAGAGGAACGAGAATGGGGAATGGCGGAAGCTTCATAACGAGGAACTACATAGTTTATACGGTTTACCCAACATTGTTAGGGTCGTCAAGTCTAGGAGGCTTAGGTGGGCAGGTCATGTAGCTAGAATGGAAGAAAGTAGAAACGCTTTCAAAGTCTTGACTGGTAGACCCATAGGAAAACGACCATTAGGAAGACCTAGGCGCAGATGGGAGGATAATGTTAAGATGGATCTCGCAGAGATAGGAATACAAAGTAGAAACTGGATGCAATTAGCTAAGGATAGAAGTCAGTGGAGAGCTTTTGTGAACGCGGCACTGAACTTCCGGGTTCCATAGGCCATAGAGTTAGTTAGTTAGTCAGTTAATTAGTTAGCAGTGTTGAAAACTCAGTACGTTTTTACAGAAAACATGGTACGTTCTTTGTGGAAACAAGCATGGTTTAAGTTAGCGTAGGAGTATATGTATGGGCATGTGAGTGACAAGGATTGTTTGCTTCAACTGCTCTCCCTCCCTCTCTCTCTAAGCCTATCTCTATTTATATTTCTATCCATCTATCTATCTCCCGCTCTCTCTCTCTCTCTCTATTTCTCGGTCATAGTCACAGAACTCTCAAGCCGGGGCTAGCTGCCAGTGTTCGAATTAACGGCGGATGCCGGGGAAATCGCTCTCTCGTGAAAGCTTATAATGCAAATAACACAGCATCCCTGACAGGAATAATTAACCCGTTCTAGTGTACATAAGATTTCATCCTCTCGTTTAAAAAATTAATTCGAACACTGCTTGCTAGGGCCTACTACATGCCAAAAACCAAACTGCAAACGAATACAATTATGTTTGCGTATCAGTTACACAAAATCAGAGCTAGTTTCTAGGGCTGCGTGCGAGGAAATAACGTCATAGTTATAACAATGCAATAACAATACTTCTCATGGCGTTAATATTTAGTTTTATTGTATAATACCAAACTGCAACATAAAACAGATGCAATTGTTTATAACAACTCATAAGAATTTCATACCTAACTTTACTTTTGTCCCAATGTGTCATTGTTTTTTTTCGGGGGGGGGGGGGGAGTAATAAGTGACAACGAATATTAGTCGTAATTTGATAGCAAATCATTTTTATATGCCATTTTTCAAGTTTATATGCCTTCAAAATAGTACATTGCCATTATATTACCACAGTATAGTTCCTGGCGTGAAGTATGTCTTGTGTTAAGCAGAAACAACACCCACAGTTCAAGTAATTTCACGCCATGAACTAAATTTGCCTAGAAGCCTTGAAATTTACAATATTTTAGGTAATATCAGTGCATCATGAAACATCTTGTACGTACAAGCCACGACCGCATTATTGTTTTAGGCATATATGCATTCATTATTATACTGTCATAATATCAAACCTGACGCTTTGTTTTAGGTTTTCATTTCTTTCTGGACTTTAGACATCAGGCACAGGTAGGGGGATGATGGGGAGGGGATATTGGAATGGCTCAATCGGGTCAAGTTTCGAACCCGTTGTAAGCTTCGGATTCGCCGGGAATCGAACCCGGGACCCCTCAATCTGTATTCAGCGACGCTAACCCGGAAAATACGACACCAGACTTTACAGTTCATTGTATTTCCCAGATCGAGTCATTCGGGTCACGTTTCGGATTCTGTCGCTGTGTCACTTACGTGCGGGTCAGACCGGGTTAACGTAAGTGACTCGTGTTCAGCTCTGATTTATCGCTGTTTTTTCCTCCCCAGTTTTAAGACTACGTATCCTAGGAGTTCCTATTTTTAAATATACTACGCAATAGTAGAGAAATGACCTCTGTCTGACATATTGCTGCGCATTAGATGTGGTACAATGATCCATTCAGATGTTCGGAAACATACTTAGGCCTATATCTAGGCCGAAGTGTCCCCCGTGGGTGAGTGGTAACGCTCGATGCTTTTGTACTCAAGGGACCCTGGGTTCGGTTCCCGGTGGACTGTAGGGTAAGTCCGGTCCTTTGAATCTTACCAGCTCATTTAGGACGTCACTAACAACTCAGTCACGCAATATAGGTCGTTCTGCCTCCAAAGAAGACAATTCCGAATAAATAAATAAATAAATAAATAAATAAAAAGAAAGCCCGGTAAACAGGAACATGTTTCTTTATACGTAATGTTGTAACGGTCGTTTAATTGCACATATTTGTCAACATGAAATATCAGTTATAGGGCTCTTTAGTTTACTTAATCTATTGCAACATCGATACAAGTACATGCATATCCCCCATAATTCAAATAACGTTACAAGTTCTCCCGATTCTCCCCGGCATCTCTGAAAAAAAAAAAACATATGATCAACCTTAATCACCATTTTAACTCCTTTGCAAAGCTTTTGTTCTTATTGTTGTTGCAAGAGATTGTTGTTTCTTTTCCTAATCTGCAGAAAATTAGCAACAGATCTGGTCGTTGGGACATACATTTCACATTAGAAGTATGCGAGTTACTTTACTATTTCAGCTATGTTCACCTATTCACTTTTTGAACACTTTCTTTCTGTCTCTCTCTTGCTTTGTGATGATCAGATGCGTAGCTAGCATTAAAGCCTAGAGGGGGCTAGGGTCCCGCCGTGGTGTAGTGTATGAAACACCATCTATTAAAGGAGCGACGGATAATATAGGGAAGATAGGGGCCTACTGGGATATAGACGGGATCGTGGGTCCCGGGTAAGGTACGAACTCACGAGAGGGTTGGAGGAATCTCACCCATTAAAAACTTCATAAAATGTTATTTCTACTTTATTTCGACTTGAGAAGAAACATTCCCCCCACTTCCCCGTCATCTAGGTTGGGACAATTTCGCACCCTAATCCCGGGACCAGAACAATAACCACAAAACAGCAATAAAGACTGAAATATGAAATGTAAGGTTTTACATTTGCTTTTAGTATAGATGAAAATATTTGTCGAACGGTACGCAGTTTGTATTAGGTGAAACTTCAATAATCTTTTGCAATTATTTCCATGCGTTCTTTTTTCTTAACCTTTGATTTTTCTAGTGGGACTAGACTTGGATCTATGTAGGGCTTAGCCACCTCTATAACCCCCTTAGCTACGCCACTAGTGAGGATAAATACTTTACAATTCTACATTTTGTTTTTATGCTGTTCTTACAACAGGATTAAAAAAGGGATGCATTAGGATGCCTAAGTGCTTACAGCAGGATTCCTAAAGACCATAAAGACAAATTCTTACAACTTTTTATATATATATATTTCATGTTTTTAGGAGTATGTTATGAACTTTCGAAATGTATTACCTGACCAGCGAACGAGTGCGGGCGGCCGGTTTTGGAACTAATATGCAAGCAGTAGTGTTTCTAACCGGATTACTCGTAATCAATCTATCACAGTTCTTTTTGTCCTGTTCGTAATAAACCACTTCACGCATATGCTCAAGTCAGGGTCAGATCCAGGGGGCGGGGCGATCGGGGCAATTGCCCCTTCTCCAGAACAGGATTTTTTATTTTAAAAATAAAACCTAAGAATTTTCACCTTTGTATTATAAATGCAAAATAAAACCTAAAATAGGTAGGTCTTACTTTTTCTGTTTTACGTTGCAGAAGTCAAATAGAGCAATAAATTGCAAGAAATTACTTACATTGGCGTTCTAGCTTAAAAAAAAAAAGTCCACCTTCGAAAACGCAGGTGGCCATTTCTGTTCTAGAAATTGCAGACGGTAGCTACTTCTCCTTTTCTAAAGTTGTTTTAGTTTATTTTATTTATTTATTTATTTATTTTTGCAATACACTCTTACCTTGATTTGACTTCGAACGACCGCCCCCCAAACATTCAGCCTGGATCCGCCCCTGGATCAAGTTAAGACAAACAGTTTCAAAAGTTATTGAAGTTATTTTCAGAACATCTTAAGTAACAAGCAAAAAATTTTACAGGCTGCAACTGTTTTATAATGAAATCGAATCAAACGTAATTAATTTTTATACAATCCGCTTAATACACGGTAGAAGCTCACTGAATTTTCAATTGTGCTATGTTGTTCTTAAATTGGTAATTTCCATTCATATATCACTATTCACAACACATCTGCATTACTGCAGGAATGGTTCACTACAACCAGATAACTTATGGCGTTCTTTATTAAGCGGAAAGAGATTAGGCTATGCATAACATCCAAACTGCAACTTTTAAAAACCGTTGGATACACTGCAGAGTAAAACTCTCCGCTCCCCTGTCCACCCGCGCTTGCCGAGAAACTGATGTAAACACAACAGTAGCGCCATCCTCCCAAAACCGCACTGCTATCCTGGTCACGTAATAGCACGTTTCATAACATGTTCCGTACCTTGTGTTGGAACGTGACGCTTTGTTCAGGTTGTTTTCGATATTGTGCATTAGCAACACTCGCCAATACAGAGAGAGGCAGCGCATGACTCACTGTTGACTACATCAGCGCCCTCAAATAAACAACGGTACTCCTGGATGAAATAGGTATAAAGAATATATTTTCCCAGAAAAAAAAATCATATATGTGAATCATAAGGACTACCCTAACCTGATCAATAAATTTAAATGGATTTGTTTTTACAATATTATACTTGCATTGTAACCTGTACGTACTGTATTATATAGGGTAAGAGCACCAGTAATCGTCGTTTACGCCCTCAAATTTTTAACATAAGAAAAGCACATGGGATTTAAAGTACAGATATATGATGCTAGATTCTTTCTCATAATGTCACGTGATATGTAACGACAGAATCTTCGGTTAGCGAAGTGTGTGATGAAAATCGTGCAGAAGAGTATTCACTTGTGTAAAAGCGTAAGCAAATCAGGCATTTCTTTTGTCCCTTATCAATTGCAATACTATATTTTTTTTTATTATTAATCTGAGTGATTGAACCTTAGATTTAATATCCATAGATTACTTTTGTGGTGCCACATTATACCTATGGGCAATCTTATGAGTTGATGGGTGTATCGACTACTGGATCGAATTTTACTTACTTGAACTAGGGTTCGCCAAGCTGGTACTGCTGGACCATACTTTGTTTACTAAAGGACCAAATATTAACGAACGGGAATAAACACTGTCAACACAACTTTTGTCCACTTTATTAAAACTGTGAATCTTACTATAATCTATTCCACGTAAGTTAATAGGAAAAAGAAGTTTCCCCCCAACACCACCACGCTCAAGTACAGGTAAATTTTGGTGGTCTTTCACCATCAGCCCCCGAACACAGAGGTATACAGTGTATCTAATTATGTCTAAATAATAAATTACAACTTTCATAATAACACTACGTATTTTAAAACAATCACATTTGCCTGCATTAGTGAGAAATAAAATGAAATCTTCGAGTTTTACGTCCCACGGTTATGCCGGTTAGACTAAAGGAGACGGTGACGATGAGTAATGAATGAAATGGTGGAATGAATAAAGTGGGAGGAAACGGGAGAACCCCGAGAAAACCCACGTACACGGTGTTTGTCCACCACAAAGTTCACTTGGCGGGAGCTGGGATCGAACCCGGGGCGCCAAGCACCAGAGGTGGTGCATTAGTCAGGTAACACGTGTTATTGTAATGGAAATGTTATTGAACAGTTGTATTGCTTCTTTTCCTTCTTTTTGGCAGTCAGGATTGTGACATGATGTTGGAATGGCAAGGAATAGCAGGGTTGGTAATTGAATTTGTGTTTTTCTATTGATACAATCATTTCATAATAATATGAAATCGTAAACCAAATATGAAATCTTTGTAAATTTTACGGCCCATGGTTAGTGTTGTAAAAAAACGTTTTTTTTCTGTGAAGTTTTTTTTTCAATAAAAACATCATTCTTTTTCATGTTTTTTTTCCAAATGTCTGTTTTTTTTTCTGACAACTATTATTTATTGTTTTATGTTGCTGATTATTGAAATAATCAACAGAACTTGAGTCGAAGCCCTCGTAACTTACAAATTGTTTGTTTCTCTGCACCTATACGAGCAAAATTGTGTGATTATTCCTTTCGGACCCAGGTCATTTCCGGCGGTTTCCTACATTTTCAGTTAGTGACTTATTGCTCAAAAACCATCCATTCGATTGATATGGTTAAGGCATTGCTTTTTAGAAAATGGATGTGGCTATTTTTTGGTGTAAAGTGCATTGCAGTGTTGCTAACGTGTAGGAAATTATTGAGGGAAATGTAAGGATGAAAATTTACAAAAAATTCCCTAACCGAATTTCATTTTTTTTTTTTTTTGTATCTAGCACCACTGCTGCTATATGGGTTCAAGTGACCTAAAAAAATCCTTTGGTGTGTTGGCAAGGTACAGTGAAATCCTAAAGTCGCTGGCTTCCATTCAAAGAGGGAAAGAAAAAATTCTCTGTCATCATACATATGAAATTTTGACACTTTTTACGCCTCAGAAGCAAAAATTAACAGATATGCCAGAACTACAGCTTCTCTAATTATCCTATTGAAACTTTTTATAGTGCGTTCTGTAAGAAAAAGGGGAAGCTTTCAGGTAGTGGTACGCTTGTTTCAATGTAGCCAGCAAGAGGGTAATAATAGAGGGAAAAAGGGAAATTTTCTGAATTTCTCACCTAAAATCGGGAATTAATTGTTTTGGCTGGAAACCCTGCTATCAGATAGAAGAAAACTGTCTGAAAACAAACCTTAGTACTCCAAGAATACATCCTACAAGTATCATGGCGATATCTAAGGAAGTAAGCATGAAATTTATAAAAATACCTCATTCTACCTCAGAAATTCTCCATTTTCTTACCATTTCCAGAACATGGTTTATTATAAACCTCAACTGTACTTCTCTTAATTATTCTAGTGAAACTTTTTATGGTGTGCTGTGTAGGCTAAGAACGAGGATTATACACACTGATGCGTTTGTTCGAGTGTAGCCAACAAGAGGGAAATAATAGAAACAAAAATGGATTTTTGTTCAAAATTTGCCTCTAAAATCTGGAATTAAAATTTTCTGTAGCTGGAAACACTGCTATCACACACACAAACTATCTTAAAATAAGTTTTGCTATCCTTCTAATATATCCTACAAGTATTGTGACGATATTTAATAAAGTAAGCATGTCAATAAAAAATATTTCATTCTATCTTTAAAAAATCACAATTGTCTTTCCAATTAGAGAACAAGGTCTACTGTGAACTTCAATTGTACTTCCCCTAATTATCCTATTGAAACTTTCTATAGTTCGTTGTGTAGGGCAAAGACGAGACTTCCAGATACTGGTACGTTTGTTCCGATGCAGCCAACAAGAGGGAAATAATAGAGACAAAACAGATAATTTTCCCAAAATTCCCCCCTAAAATCTGGAATTAAAATTTTCTGTAGTTGGCAACACTGCTACCAGACAGACGCAAAATATCTTAAATTAAACACTGGTACACCACTAATATATCCTACAAGTATTATAGTGATATTTAAGGAACAAAGCTTCTAATTACCAAAAATATATTATGCTAAACATAGAAGGGAAAAACTAGAAAAATCAAGCTTTAGAACCTAAATACGAATTTTTCGTGCGCCCCCTAATTACCCCATTGTAACGATGTGTACTTGCGTTCCTTAAGTAAAGACAAATGTTCGATTGGCGTAAGTTGGCTTGCACTCGGACGTATAGGTACGGATTTATAAACAAAAATCTCGAATTTTTTGCCCAAACTTAGGGAAGTTTTAATTTCCCTAATTGGCAATACTACGCACATTCCCGTTGAATTGATGTCAAGAGTTAGGTATCCATCCGAGATATATATCTGGCAAGTCTTAAGGAGGTCTTTCTACAACAAAGGAAGCTACAGGGAAAAAAAGAAGTAAAGGAAATTCGAAATTAGAAAATTCTCGAATTTTTGACTGGGGTGAAATTGGAGAAGGAAATTCGACACCAGAAGAAAAAGAAATTAATCTGATAAACTATGGTCCAACCATATTTGGCAAAAATAATATCCCGGTATCTTAATTAGTGTCCAAACAGGAGCAGATTAAAAATGTGACACCCGTGTGTGCCACTTTGGTCACCTGGGCCACCTAGTGTACATTTGATTGACTACTAACCCGTGTTGTTGTTGTACTTACAGTCTCGACTAATAATAATATCGTTGTTGTAAACAATAACTTTATAAGAAAAACTTTCTTTCTTTTTTACATCTTAGTTTTAACACTGTTGGTGAGAAATGCAGGATGTTTCAAAATGAATATCGGGGTTTTAAGTCTTCGTAGTACTTATTACATTTTACGTACAATTATAAGCTATGCATCAAGTAAAAGAGCACCTCAAACAGTCTTTGCTACAAGTGTTCGATGTGAGATTCATGTCACACGGCACACACCTAGTCGATAGGCGAGAAAGGCCCATAAACTTTCCGCCATATGGCATAAAACACATTCAATTTAGGGGAGTCTCGTTTCAACTGTACCATCTTCTGAGGATTTGCAGACGACCATATGCAAACATTATGAGTGCTCGCATTAGCTCTTAGGTGAAAAGTCGATTTATCACTGAAGACGACACGATCCAGGAAATCTTCATTGTTATGCAGCAATATTTTACTTGCGAAATTGGCACGTAAACCGTAGTCTGTAGGCTTTAGACCTGTAGCAACTACAAACGATAAGGACGTAGTTGCAAGCGTTTCCTTCATATTCTTCACACAGACGGTTGCACTGTACAGATTCAGTCTTGATTAAAACACAAAAAGCTTTCTGCTCTCTAGTCTCCATCTTTGCTACTTGCTCTTTCTAACGGCAGACAGAAGAAACAATGCATGTACATGCATGCGTACAAAACTGTTTGAGTTACTCTTCCATTTGATATAATATTTGTAATTGTAAGTTAATTGTAATAGATACTAAAAGTTTCAAAACCCTAATATTAATTTTGAAACACCCTGCATTACTTCAAATTGAGTTATCCTATATTCATGTCTTGTATATACATATACAAGAAATGTCATTATTATCAACTACTAACTTTCATCATCATACACACAGCCGGCCCTAGGCAATTTGTCGCCCCGTGCAATGGCATAATTTGCCATTCCTCCTTTTTCCAGAAAGAACAAATCTTAAAAGTCATGATTTTAAGTATGCTACTCCAGCATGAACAACGAAGGGGAGGGTAAGTGTAGTCGCACTCAGAAAGGCTTAAATACTTACTAAAATGCAATCTCGTTGGGTCTGTTTTTTCTTTAAATATTAATCTATTATGTTAGTGAAATATAAAGCAAACACACCTGCAGAAGAAAGATGGTAATCCTTTTTATAGAATTCAATGTCAAGCTTCAATTTCAATGTATCGGTTTGCAATTCCAATGCAACTAGTTCTTTTATCTTTATTTCTTGATTTTTCTTCTACATCTGTTAACATTTTAAAAAATAAAACTTGTTTCTATCTTCAATGATAAGGAACTTGTTTCTGACAAAAACAAGACTAGTTCTCATATGAAAACTGTGATAACTTACTAAATGGAACAGATATTCGCTACTATTCGAGAATTGGATTCTAGCATTTGAAAACAATCAAGCAATTTGTGCTCGGATTGATTCGACCATTTGCTTTAGCATTGTCCATGTAACCTTAAACTAATGCAACCTAAACATAATTTGGATGGTCTCATTCCAAAGTGAACCAACCGCCAAAAACAGCTTTTCGAGAAATCGAGGCTTAAAGTTTTAGTTGTTTCAAAAAATCTACATAACACTTGAAAATATAGCTTTATTTCTATCTTTTGTTACAAATATTGATCTTTTAACTACGATGAATATTAAGTGGGTAACAACAAAATAACAGTGCAAAATACAATAATATTAATACAAATTGTAACTTAGTTCACTATGGCATAAGACTTTCGTATTTGATTTGCCATTGATACGAAGAGAGAACGCTGATAGTATTCTAGTTTGTGCGAGTTACCAAAAGTCTGTTGTAACTCGCAGAAAGTAATGGGGGCGCGGTGGCTCAGTGGTAGAGTGTTCACCTCCGGTGCTTGCGGTCCCTGGTTCGAACCCAGGTCGCGCCGTGTGGACTTTGTGGTGGACAAACACCGTGCTCGTGGGTTTTCTCGGGGTTCTCTCGTTTCCTTCTACTTTCTTCATTCACTCATTTCTCATTATCACCGTCTCCTTTAGCCTAACCGGCATAACCGTGGGACGTTAAACTTAAAGATTTCATTTCATTTTCATTTTCGCAGAAAGTAGAATACTGTCAGCGTTCCCTGTGTACTATTAGTGCTTTCAAACGGGTCGAATCGGGTGAGGGAAACTCGGGTCACGGATCTGGTCTTTCTAACTCGGATCACGGGTTGGGTCACAGTAACTCGGGTTACGGGTCGGGTTGGGTCAGATGTACTCATGTTACGGGTCAGGTCAAGCTTTTAAGCTCGAGTCGGGTCAAACAGCTACTCGGGTCATGGGTTGGGTTCAGCCTTGTAATACTCTTATTGTTTCGTCAGTTGCTTATACATCAGGATTCTGAGAGTTCTATTTATTGGTATGATCCATCTCTTTTCGTTCGAACTTATGAAAAGTGATAATACTCTTGACATGCCAAAATGAACTAAATACAAATTGCTCTGGAAATAAGTATACTATTCCGTATTTGGTCACTAATACTCAATAATTTTAACATTTAGTGTGTAATATACTTGCGAGATTTGCCATACTGTTATACATCTAATATGTCACTCACACGAGCGTTCGCAAACTGTTTTTTAAAGTTAGTTCACTTTGGCATCTGAAGAGTTTAACTCGAATTCATAACACAGGATAAGAAACACAATATTACTCTGTTGATCTAATTTGACCAATAAACAAAATATGCCTGCCTGTCTCAGACGTCCCCGCATTAGAATCTGGTTTATAGACATCTGAGGATCCACAACTTATGTCAGAACCGTCTTCATCTACATAATTAACGCGAACATTTTTCAGCGTTCGTTTTGAACTAACTCCCGGAGAAGCCATCTTGTTTGTGTAGATAGTTCGTTCTGTCGCCCTAAACCCAGTGTTGTTAACCTCATGCCAAACAAAAATCCTATCGTAAAAAAATATCATTTTACAAAATAGCTTGGTTCATTTTGGCATAAGAAAGACTACATAATTTGCAACTTATTCCCATGTTTAACTCAAAAAATAGAAATTTGGAGTTAGTTCACTTTGGCGTGAGACCATCCATTTATGAATGTAGTATTCAAATAGGTCAGCTTAGTAAATTTAACAACCATCATCATGAAGTCTGTTTCCAAAAAGAAGTATTTAATTTAAATAATATACGTATAACTAGAGACCGGATGTTAGGCAAAATGTTCTTTAATGTTCTTTAGTGCTAAAGATATAATCAAAGATAACGTTTTCAAATTTATACCGGCGATTATAGTTTGGATTTAAGCCAACTTTATTTTGCCTATTTTGCCTATTTCGCCCCTCACTGCCTAAATAATTGCTTTAGTGCCTAATGTTGCGTATTCTATGCATTTCCTTTGAAATAAGACTTAATTGGGAAATATATATAATCTATATACTATAAATAACACAAGCACATGGTACATTACAATTTCTCTCTCTCTCTCTCTCTCTCTCTACATATCAAGCTTCGTTTTTTACATATAGAATGAAAGAAGACATTAAACAACAGGTATGTTGCTATATTCTTTGAACACTGTTTATGACGAATCTATTTTTTAAATTGTATTGAGTATTTATCTTCATTATTTCGAGTTACATTTTAGTGCCTGTATTACTGCTTATTTTTTAAAATTTAAGTGCCTATTTGCCTGCCTATTTTCCAAGTTTTTAATGCTTAAATATCCGGTCTCTACTTATAACAGATTTTGCCGGATCCTCCAAACTTGCCGCTCCATACAAATGCACGTGTTACAGATATTGTAGAGCCGGCTCAGCATATCATATATATCTAGCCGACAAATTATTTATATATGACATTTAGAAAAATACTATTAGACATATTAGTATTAGATTTTACCTTTAGACAAGTTATTTGCTTTTTATACTGTTAGTGACTTTATTTTCGTACATATTAAAGGTCTGCTTTCACGAAAAAACAAAATTTCATTTCTACTTTTATTTCTTAGTTGATATTGATGAAAACTGCTGAAACCCGAATTGTTAATAGGTATGGTATTCATGTAAATTGTAAAATATTTGTAGCGTATCAGTATCTAGTGTTTAATTTATGTTGCATTTTACGGTGATTACACCTACATAAAAATATTTCATACATAAATAGACGTAAGATGCATTACAAATTACTATTAAAAAAAACAACGAAATTTCGAAAAAAAAACGAGAGGCAATGTTTTTTTCCTAAAAAACATACATTTCTGAAAAAATACGAACGTTTTTTTTTTCTATTTACAACACTACCCATGGTTATGCCGGCTAGGCTAAAGGAGACGGTGATGATGAGAAATGAAAAAAAAATGATGGAATGTAGAAAGTGGAAGGAAACGGGGGATCCTCGAGGAAAGTCAGGCACGCGGTGTTTGTCCACCACAAAGTATGGGTAAATCCATGAGGGGGAGACGATCGGGGCGATCGCCCGCTCCCAGAAGAGGAAATTTTCTTGTTTTATATATATAATTAAAACCCATCCCAGAGTTTGAAGCTCTTAAAACTAGCTCTAAGTAATAATATGACAACCCCCCGCCCGCCCCCGAGAAGTCGGTCCTGGATCCGCCCCTGCCACAAAGTTCACTTGGCGCGAGCTGGGATCGAACCAGGGACCCCATGCATTGCAGGTGAAAGCTCTACCATTGAGTCACCGCGGCCCCAGGCATGCAGCATAGTCCAAAGTTGTAACAAGAGTTGATTATTGTGTAAGAAAGAAAGAGTAAAGATAAATACGAGTTCGTTCAATTATACAAAAGTAACGAAATCCTTGGCTTAAAGAGCTCAAAGGCTCATCGTCGCAGAAACAAACATATCCATTAGATTTTAACCTGAGAAAATTCAATGTACCACGTTTGTTATCAACCACCCTTCAAAGATCCTGCTTTACATTGTCCGGAAGCCTTCTCTTTCGCCCAGCTCCTCCTAGGCTTTTTGAATAGGACTTGGTGACCTGGTGCGTATTTCCTATACAAGCAACGTGTCATACTTATCTTATACGTAATAACTTTACTATTTCTATAATACACGGTGACCTGTGTTGTTGCGAAATAGAAGCTTGCATACCGTTTAAATTTACCTGAGTGTATTACTTTTTTTTTTTTTTTTTTGCTCCAAATATTTTTATCAATATTTTATTTTCGAAACCTCGCAGTTCCCGTTCTTGTATTCGTTTTAGGGATCAATACATTTCCACATTCATACAAAATTGGGCAGGTTGAGCTCTTATTGATTTTAATGTTTTCAATATGTGTTAAGACAATAGTGTGTTCTACAGTAGGATAAACTCAGTGGCGGATTCAGGGCGGCGGTGATCGGGCGATCGCCCCCTCCAGAAGAGAAAACTTTCTTATTATATATATATAAATAAAACCAATCCCAGAATTTGGAACTCTTAAAAGTAGCTCTAAGTAGCAGTATTACAACCCACCTCCCCCCAGAAGTCTGTCCTAGATCCGCCCCTGGGTAAACTTTATTATATAAATAATATGTAGTAGTTTTCTACAAGACAAAAATCAAAAACATTAATTGTTACTCGGGTTGATAACTAAAAGGAATAACAGTGCTTTCTCAATATCAGGTGGCAGCGAATTGACTTACGAATTTAGAGTTTCCACACTTCTGTTTATTAGAAAAGCTTCCCTGCCTCTGAGGGTCAACGACTAGCTTTCCCTCTTCTGCAGTGGTAAGTGGTGGGAGGTAGGGGAGTTTCCTATCAGGTTGCCTGGAACAGACTTTAGTTGCGCGTAGAGTACGAAGTCCTAGGCGGACGGGGGAATTCTCCCTGGAAGAAATTTCCTCCAACTAGAAACCTGCTGGGGAAGAGTAAAGCGAAAAAAATGTCAAAAAGTTTGAAAATTAATTAGTGTAACGTGGGTTCCTGTCACGACGGCATAGCGCGTCCCCAGGTTGCGGATCGAGGAGAAGGCCTCTAGATATAGAGGTTGGCTGCGAATATACTGAATAAGCAGTCGCGGACAGCCGACTAGGAGTGGTCCTCCAGCTTGGAGGTTTAGGTAGGGCTAACAACCTCATCCTGTACAAAAAAAAAAGCACTTGTTTAGAAATATTCACAAAAGCTTCGGACAAGGACTGATAACTTGGCACGACCTCAGCAAAAGAAAATGGACATGAGATTTGAAACATGGAATATTAGGAGTCTTTATAGGGCAGGAGCGTTAAAATCCGTAACGAGTGAATTAGAGAAATACAGGATGGACGTTGTAGGAGTTCAGGAAGTTAGGTGGGAAGGAAATGGATCTGTGAATTCCGGAAATTTTACGTTCTTTTACGGGGAAGGAAATAAAAATCACAAGTTAGGAACAGGGTTTTTTGTTCATAAACATATATTACCAGCAATTAAACGGGTTGAATTTGTTACTGACAGACTTCCTCTTATTACTCTTAAGGGACGGTGGTGTGATATTAGCCTATTGTTTTAACCCTTTTAAGTTTTTTCGGTCGTTTTCGACCGATATTGTAGTGTTTTAAAGATTCGATTAAAAAAGAACTAAGAATGCCATTTAGTTCCGTTTTTTTTTTTTTCCAAGAGAGGAGGCATTCAAGAAAGCCTTGGAAGGGTCTATACGCTTCCGAGCGTCAGAACATATGGGTATGACGTCATCATTTTACAAATTCCCTTTTTTTACTGAGGTCTAACTTCAACATTTTTTGGTGAGCTTCTATTTAATCCTAGAATCCTAACATTTTCCCTAAACAATCAGTGGACCAATTAGTTTTTGAAAATTTTTTCGGATCTCTTCGTCAACATAGAAGGGGGTTTCAGAGGGACAAAAGGGTAAAAAAAGGGATATTTTTTGACCAAAAATCCCACTTTCGTGATTCTTGCTCCGCTCGGCTACATGATAGGGACATTTCAGTAGTACTTTTTGAAAGCCTACTCGATTCTGAAGAGAACGACGTATGAATCACCATCATACGATAATTAGGGACGTGTCAGGAAATTTTTGAAGTTTGTATAGTATCCTTGGGAAATTTCGGAAATATTCGCAGAAGAGGAAAATATTTTTCCCGCCCTTAGTATTGAAGATAGGAGATTGGTATTTGGCACAAGTAATTAGTACCATAAGTAATATTTTTGAAAGAGATTTCCAGATCTCTATGTTAACCCTGGGCCGCGCCTCAGGGCCCCAAAACGGGGAAAAGGGATTTTTTCTGCAAAAATCCCTATTTTCTTCACTTGTAACCTCCTTAGGAACGTCCTAGGGACACGAGGGAGATACCATCTATAAGCCTACTCTATTCTAAAGAAAACGACGTATGTATCATCATCCTACGATAATTAAGGACGTGTCAGGAAATTTTTGAAGTTTTATAGTATCCTTGGGAAATTTCGGAAATATTCGCAGAAGCGGGAAATATTTTTCCCGTCCCGTCCTTAGTATTGAAGATAGGAAATTGTGTTTGGCACAAGTAATTAGTACACTACGTAGTATTTTTGAAAGTGATTTTCAGATCTCTATGTTTACCCAGAGCCGCACCAGAGGGCCCCAAAACGAGAAAAATGGGATTTTTCAGCAAAAATCCCTATTTACTCATTTTTTCTCTCCTTAGGGACGTCCGAGGGGCATGAAAGTAATACAATCTGGAACCCTGCTCTATTCTGAAGAGAATGGTGTATGAATCGTGATCCTACGATAATAAGGGACGTGTCAAGAAATTTTGAAATTTATATAGGGTATTCTGGGACATTCTGGGAATATTCCCAGAAGAGGAAAATATTTTTCCCGTCCTTAGTGTTGAAGATACGAGATTAGTATTTGGATACGAGATTAGTATTTGGCACAAGCAATTAGTACACTACGTAGTATTCTTGAAAGTAATTTCTGGGTCTCTATGTTTACCCAGGGCCGCGTCAGAGGGCTCCAAACCGGGGGAAAAGGGATTTTCACCAAAAATCCCTATTTTCCTCAAATTTTCCCTCCTTAGGGATATCCGAGGGACATGCGGGTGATACCATCTGAAAGGCTACTCCATTCTGAACAAAACGACGTATGAACCATAATTTTACGATTATTAGGGGCATGTCAGAATTTTTTTTTTAATTTGTAGGGTGCATGTTAGGGAAATTTTGGGCGTTTTTTTGATGCTCTCTCAACATGGGTAAAAAATTTTCCCGCCCTTACTATTCAAGACAGGAAATTCGAATTTGTCACAAGTAATTAGTACACTACGTAGTATTTTTCCAAATTTTTGGAGGTTTGTGCGCAGACCCGGTAGAGCCTCAGGGGGCCCCAAACTTTGAAGAAGTTTTTTTTTTTTGTAAAAAAGATCCCGATTTTCCCTCAAATAATTCTCTTCTGGCATATTATAGGGACATGTAAGTGATACCGTTTGAAAGGCTGTTCTATTCTGAGAAAAACAAGGTATAAACCATGATCCTAGGATAAATAGGGATGACGCTGTTGCTGATTATCTGAGACTCAAGAAAAACGCCTAAAAAGGCGAGAATTTAAAAGGGTTAAATGTACATGTCCCAACTGAAGATAAGGATGACGATATAAAAGACAGTTTTTACGAAGAAGTGGAACGGATATTTGACCAACTCCCGCGATACCATATGAAAGTTCTATGAGGGGATTTCAATGTGAAGTAAGGACGAGAGGATATTTTCAAACCGATTAGACCCTATAGGGAACGAAAGTCTGCATAAGGAAAGTAATGACAACGGTGTTAGACTCGTGAACTTCGTAACATCCAAAAACCTAATCGTGAAGAGTACAAAATTCCCACATCGCAACATTCATAAATACACTTGGACATCACCAGACGGGAAAACACATAATCAAATTGATCACGTTTTAGTAGATAGAAGAAGGCAATCTAACATAATTGATGTCCAGTCGTTTAGAGGGGCTGATTGTGACACTGACCACTACCTGGTAGCAGCGATAATACGAGAGAGGTTATCGTTGAATAAAGGTAATATTCATTGTCCGAAAACGGAGAGATTCAATTTAAAGAAATTAGAAAAGAGCCAGGTAAGAGAGAAATACCAGATTGAAGTTTCGAATAGATTCTCGGCTTTAGAAGATTCGGAGTTTACTAGTGTTGAGGATACCTGGATTGAAATTAGAGATAGCATTAAAATTTCAGCAAAAGAAAAATTGGGACACGCAGAAATACGTAGGAACAAACCATGGTTCGACCAGTAATGCATAAAACTAGCAGAGAAGAGAAAACAGGCAAAATTACGCTGGCTACAAAATCCGAATGAAATAACTACACAAAATTTCGCAGATATCAGGCGGGAAACTTTCAAAACTTTTAGAACAAACAAACGCGATTTTCTGAACGCTAAAATTACGGAACTTGAAGATAATAGTAAAAATAAAAACATCCGGGCATGTATAAGGGAATCAACGAATTTAAGAAAGGCTATCAACCTCGTGCTTATATATTAAAGAAATCTGACGGTACAGTTCTCACTGACACGGATAGCATCTTAAATAGATGGAAAAAAATTCTTTGACGATTTGCTTAACATGCAACCAAAAACTAGTGTGCGTGGAGGAAAGGAGGTACACACCGCAGAACCGTATATTCCAGAACTCAACCGAATAGAAGTAGAAACCGCTATAAAGAAATTAAAGAAACACAAACCTCCGGGTGTAGATGAAATTCCGACTGAGTTAATTTTAGCTGGAGGCGAAAAATTGTGGAACAAAATACACAAACTAATTCTCCTTATCTGGAACATGGAAGAATTGCCACAAGAGTGGAAAGAATCAATCATTGTTCCAATTCACAAGAGAGGCGACAAAACTGACTGTAATAATTATCGAGGCACTTCTCTTCTGTCAACATCCTATAAAATCCTTTCAAATATTCTATTAGCAAGACTGACCCCATACGCAGATGAAATTATTGGAGATTATCAGTGCGGATTTAGACGAAATCGATCAACTATCGACCAAATATTTACCATTCGCCAAATACTCGAAAACAAGTGGGAATACAATACCCCGGAACATCAACTATTTATTGATTTTAGAAAGGCGTACGACTTGCTTAGGAGAGAAATATTATACAACGTTCTTACAGAACTTGGAATACCGAGAAAGCTAATTAGATTAATTAAGATATGATTAAATGAATCCCAAAGGAAAGTCCGGGTAGGAAAATTTTTGTCCACGAGCTTTCACGTCGAGCTTTCACGTTGTCGCCATTATTATTTAACTTTGTTCTGGAATACGCTATAAGGAAAATCAAAGATAGCAACCAGGGCCTTGAGTTGAACGGTATTCACCAGGTTATAGCATATGCCGATGATGTAAATTTAATAGGGGATGATAGGAGAACAATAGAAAGAAATGCAAAGATCTTATTAAACGCTTGCAGGGACATGGGTTTAGAGGTAAATGCAGAGAAAACTAAATACATGGAAGTTCGTCGGGACCGGAATACAGCAAATTATGGATGCGTTAAAATATTAAATAATACTTTTGATGAACTGGATAGTTGCAAATATCTAGGATCAATATTAACAGAGGAAAACCATATTCACGAAGAAATTAAATGTCGACTAAAAGCAGGGAATTCGTGTTACTATCTAGTTCAAAATCTCTTGTCGTCGCGAATTCTGTCGAGGAATTTGAAGCTTAAAATTAGTGGTGGGCACAAAAACCGTTTTTTCGGTTTTCGGTTTTTAGAAAAACCGAAAGCGGTTTTTGAACATTTTCAAAAAACTGGTTTCGGTTTTCTTCAAAACCGGTTCGGTTTTCCACCTGATACGGTTTCGGTTATATTCAAAACCGATTCCGGTTTTTTTCCAAAATTTGTTCTACTTCTGACCAGAATGGTATTTCGTTGTTCTCCGGAAACCGAATCCATTTCCACAGAAATAGTTTTATGTGTTTTCGAGAGTTTTCACCGAAACCAGTTTCGGTAAAAACCGAACCAGTTTTGGAGAAAACCCAAACCGGTTTCGGTGAGAAACCGAACCGGTTTTGGAGAAAACCGAAATGTCGGTTTTTCGGGTTTCGGTTTATATAGGAACCGGTTTTCGGTTTTTATAAAAACCGGTTTTGCCCATCTCTACTTAAAATATACAACACGATAATTATGCATGTTGTTTTGTATGGCTGCGAAACATGATCACTTACTCTGAGGAAAGAACATAGACTGAAAGTATTTGAGAACAAGATCCTGAGACGAATATTCGGACCCAAGAGGAACGGGAATGGGAAATGGCGGAAATTTCATAAGTGAATGGGAAATGGCTGAAATTTCATAACGAAGAACTATATAATTTATACGGTTTACCCAACATTGTTCGGGTCATCAAGTCTAAAAGGCTTAGGTGGGCGGGTCATATAGCTAGGATGGAAGAAAGTAGAAACGCTTTCAAAGTCTTGACTGGAAGACCAATCGGAAAACGACCATCAGGAAGACCTAGGCGCAGATGGGAGGACAACATTAAGATGGATCTCGCAGAGATTGGAATACAAAGTAGAAACTGGATGCAGTTAGCTAAGGATAGAAGTCAGTGGAGAGCTTTTGTGAACGCGGCATTGAACCTCCGGGTTCCATAGGCCATAGAGTTAGTTTAAGTTAGTTAGTCATATGTAATTAACATGTACTAGCATAAATTACCCGCTTCACTGGGTTAAATTAAGGAAAAATAGTAACATGTTCCGTTAGTCAGTCACTTTTTACTATTACTAAAACGCTTTCTGGTATCAGTCACTTTCGATGATTTTTATATTTGTTCCTCCCCTCCCCGTGTTGTAGGACACGGCATCTGAAGTGTCGTTGTTCATCTCAGTCACACCGGAAACTGAATTGGACAGTGACATTGGTCATTTTGATTATATATATCCTTCTCTCATCCCACAATTTTTGCGGGTCTTAATTTGGATTTAAATGGCAGCAGAAGTGTCACTGTTCATCTCAGCGATCTCAAAAACTATAGATTCGACAGTAATTCAAGTCATTTTCGAACATTTGTAAATGTGTTTCCCTTTCTTTAAGTTCCACCGTCAAAGTGATGAGACAAAAATCGTCTCAGGATTAAATTTCATCTAGGTTGAAAATTTGATCGAGATCTCCTGTGGTTCAAGAGTTACTAAGTTTTATTTTTTTTATATATTCCCCCTCCTACCTCCTCCCATAAGTTCTATTGTCAAAGTGAATAGATTAATACCATCCCAGATCCAAAACCCATCTATGTTGAAAATTTGATCGAGATCGGTCAGATGGTTCAAGAGTGAAGTCACATAGACAGTCACTTTCATTGATTTTTTTTACATATATCTTCTCCTCCCCCTCTCCTACGTTTCGCCGTCAAAGTTAAATGATAAAAATTATCCCAAGCCCGAACGTCATCGATGTTGAAAATTTGATGGAGTTTATTGGGTGGTTCAAGAGTTATTAAGTTTTACTTATTTTTATAAATCTGTCCTCTCCCCTCCCACTCTTCTAAGTTATAGTGTTAAAGTGATATGAAAAAATAGGCTGGAACTTCATCCATATTGAAAATCTCATTAAGATCGGTCCTGTGGTGAAAGCATGATGAACTCACAAAGCCAGTCACTTTTATGTTCATTTTTTTTTACATATACCTCCCCTTCTTCTGCCCCTACGTTGCACCGGCAAAGTTAAATGACAAAAATTAGTCCAAGCCCTAACGTTATCTATGTTGAAAGCTTGATCAACATCGGGCTGGTGGTTCAAGAGTTATTAACTTTTATTAATTTTTATAAGTTTCTCCTATCTCCTCCCCCACCCTGAGTTCAACACTTAATATGATATGATAAAAGCCACCTAAGGTCCAAACCTCATCTATGTTGATCTTTTTGTAAAAGATCGGTGGGTAGTTTAAGCATGATGAAGTCACAAAAACAGTCACTTTTATTTTTACTTTCTTGACATATATCTCCCCCTCTCCCTCCCCTTTGTTGCACTGTAAAAGTGAAATGAACATCCCTGGCACGAACCTTACCTACGTTGAAAATTTGATCCAAATCACTCGGGCGGTTCAAGAGATTGAGAGTCACAAACATAGTCAGTTTCAATTTTATAATATAGATTAGCTGTGGGCTCTTCTCCAGACCCCCGCGTTAGCTCAGCCTACGGCCTCGCATCTCTTAGGTATCAGCTTTTGCATCAAGAGTGCATTTTGTGCATTTGCTCTTCATATTTCCTGAATTTGGCCCAGCTGGGTGCTTTGCTATCTGACCTTCACTTTTACTCGGCCTACGGCCTCGCACCTCTTAAATCCACAATTCTACCAAATTTCAAGTTGTTTTTTTCCTATTTCAACTATCTAAAAGATAAGATTTTGTATCCTAAGGAAACACCCACATTTAAATAACATGGGAATTTTTTCAGCCCCCCTTTAGATTCCTTAAAAACTAAAAATATTCACTTCGGCAATTTTCCTGTAGGTTAGTCCCAGAAGGCTACAATTATGCAAAATTTCATCATTCTAATCTTGCCGGAAGTGCCTAAACATTTTGGGGTGTAGAAGATGTCCCTTATAAATAACATCGGAAAGATTTTTCAGTCCCCCCCCCCAAAAAAACACTCTACAGTTGATTTTTTTCTCTTTTAGCGATTTACTTAGTTAACGCTAACGAAAACGTATAGGCATACCGAATTTCAAGTTTTTATTCCAATTCCAAATACCTAAAATATGAGATTATAGCTATAAAAAAACGCCCATTTAAATAACATGGGGAATCTCTTCATCTCTCCTTTAGACTCCCTAAATTAAAAAAAAAAAAAAAAACACTTTTGGCATTTTTATGGCGCTTAGTTCCGAAAAGTTACATCCATGTCAAATTTAATCATTGTAGTCCTACAGGAAGTGTCCAATAATTTGTGGGTTTAAAAGGTGTCCCATATAAATAATACGGGAAACATTTTTCAGTTCCCCATAAAACCACTCTAAAGTTCGAAATTTTTCCTTTTATTTATTTGCTTAGTTAACGCTAACGAAAACGTACAATCATACTGAATTTCAAGTTTTTATTCCACTCAAGCATGAGATTATAAGTAAAATAAATAAATAAATAAATAAATAAAATGGGAAAATTCTTCATCCGTTCTTTAGACCCCCCCCCCCAAAATAAAAAAATATTCACTTTTGGCAATTTTCCTGCCGGTTATCTCGGAAAGCTACAATCATGCCATATTTCAACTTTCCACGTCAACCAGAAGTACCCCTTTAATTTGTCAGCTCATGTACACAGAGAAAAAAATCCGTTCTCCGGACAGCGGTATATTGTACAAATATACCGTATCCTCTTGCTTACTATAGAAATCAGTATGCTACATAGGCACTGCCCTTAGGTGTTACATCATGCCGTTGCAGGATGTCTGATATCTAACAGTTTTCCGTATATCATATGCATATACTTATGTTAACTTCATCAGCTATATGTTATATACGTCTATTTGTATGTGAGATCGTGACCGCCTACATTGTTTCATACGGAAAGTACTTATAGATGGAACACTTATACAGAAAGTATTATAAAACATGCTTTTTCAGTTATACGTTTGCTGTACGTTAAGTCCAAAAGCTACAGGAATTACGCATGTAATCTATTTTTTTAAGTACACTACCTACATATTTTTTCTCAGTGTAGTTTTATATAGTTAAGATTTCGTATCTAATTAATGGGTGCTCTAGTAGTCAGTAATGTAATTTCTTTTTGTTTTTCTTTACTCCCCTGACAGTTGTGGTCCACTTCGATTGTCATGATTGTCATGCACATGATTGCACTGATGTGGTGAATCATGTGCATGGACGTAGCAGGTAGTTGACTCATGGGGTCCAGTTCCCCAGGAGAAAAAAAAAAATACTTTTAGAAGACTATTTAGCATTTTTGACATTAGTTTTAAAGGTTCTAATTAGTAACAATTGGAATCTAGGACTGTGAGAAATTTCGATCGAACGACTGATATCTTCACATATCACAATATCGATATTGAAATTTCTGACCGATATGTCGACACGTTTCATATTTTTTATATTTCCATATTTTCGATATTTTGATATTGGTTAGGCCTACTTTTCAACATTTTTCAATGCTTTTCTATATTTAGATATATCGAATAAATTTCGATATTTTGTCTACATAAGGTTTCGATATCTAAATACGGATGTCGCAAAGTCCTATCGAAACCCCTCAGAAATGAAATTTTTGGTTACGGGCCTGATTAGGGATCCAAACTGGACGAGAAGAAACAGAATTTTCCTTACGAAATTCGAGACAAGACAGAACTCTTCCAATAGTAATTGGAAGCCCACTAATTTTCTTACTTACGTTTCGCAATTTACAAATCTCTCTACATTTACAGCCCAATCAAAAGCAGAAAAAAATGTACAAAACTTTAAGTTTATACATCCAATGCTTTCGGTCTTTTGGAGATTTTATAGTAATTAAGAAAATGAAGTATTTAACAAATCCATTTCTATTGTAATTATTAAAATTTAGTTAGGATATAAACTATCCAGCAATAGATAATTCTAGTCGCACATGTACACTAAGGCATAACTTAAAAGAAAAAAAACAATCTTCCTAGAATATTACTATCATCATCAACTTGAGAATATTTTAAAAACCTGGAATACCAGGAGATGAACATATTTGTATATATAGTTTCAATTGACTTTAGATTGTGATATATGGTGAGCGAGATTACATTTAAAAGAACGGACGAGTTTCCTTACGCTCGCTTCTTTCACGTGTTTTTTTTCTTTCTTTCTTTTCAAAGTGTGCGTACATAAAACGTTATCAAGGAAATATGAAGTATTGGCGGGAAAATGATGCACTATGGGATGTTTCTTATTGGCTTGCGCAGTAGTCTCTCATCCCCTCTTTCGTATGGCTTGAGCGCGGGAAACATCATTCCACTAACGTCTAAGGCGAGAGGACGCAGTGGTATACCGTCGAGACGCTATATCGCGCGTAGTCTTAGTTTCTATGTGTAAGAACAAGGTGTTAAACTAAGCTCGCGAGGGAAAGAAGAAGAAAAAAGTGAACATCAGCTAGTAAGAAACCGAGAAGACAATACGTATCATGGTAAGTGTTCATAGATGTATCTTGTTAAGCTTGATCAGGTTTAATGAAGTTATACGAGGGCTGCTATATATATTTCTGGCCTAATAATGAAAATACGAATATTTATCAACGAAAATGGTTTTATTGTTTTTCAAAATATTCTCCATCAAGATTTATACACTTTTGCATGCGCTCAAACCAATTTTCGAAGCACTTTTTCCACTCCGATTGAGACACCTCCAAAACATGGTTTTTGAATGCTTCAACAGCATTTTCTGGCGACGAAAATCGTTGACCACGCATTTTTTTCTTGATGTGTGGGAATAAAAAGAAGTCATTGGGTGCCAAGTCAGGGCTGTACGGCGGATGACCCATCACTTCGACGTTTTGGCCGGTCAAAAATGCGCTGGTTTGAGCCGATGTGTGAGAGCTCGCATTGTCATGGTGCACAATGATTCGTCTTCTCTTGTTCATTTTTCGAATTTCTCCGAAGACTTCAGGCAAACAAATGGTGGTGTACCACTCAGAATTGACCGTCCTACGTTGCTCAAGCGGAACAGTCGCCACATGACCAGTTATGCCGAAGAAACAGGCGACCATTTGCTTCGAAGTGCTTCTTCCACGAACAACTTTCGTTGGATTTGGCTCGTCTTGGAAGACCCACACGGTCGATTGCTGTTTTGTTTCGGGCTCATACGCATAGATCCATGATTCGTCACCTGTGACGATCTTATAAACGTCTTTTGAAGCACCGCGATCGTATTTTTTCAGCATTTCTTTACACCAATCCACACGAGCTTTCTTTTGAGCGATTGTCAAATTGTGCGGGATCCAACGAGAACAAACCTTTTTTACGGCCAGGTGTTCATGCAATATCGAATGTATGCTGGTGGAAGAAATGCCTAGGCATGCCTCTATCTCACGGTAAGTCACATGACGGTCTTGCATTATCAGTTCACGTACGGCATCGATGTTTTCTGGCACAACGGCTGTTTTTGGACGACCTTCACGGAATTCGTCTTTGAGCGAGCGTCGGCCACGATTGAATTCGTTGTACCAGTTTTTCACAGTGCTATAGGATGGTGCTTCGTCGCCATACAAAGATTTAAGTTCATCGATGCACTCTTGTCGTGATAATCCACGTCGAAAGTTGTGAAAAATGATCGCACGAAAATGTTCACGAGTTAATTCCATTTTTTTGCCAAGTTGATTTCTTCAAGTACCTGTAAAAGAAAAAAAAATTGTCGTAAGTCAAAAAGTTCTGAGTACATTTATGCTACAAAATGTCAAACTTTCCAATGGAAATGTCAGATTGCACCTGGCAACACTTAGTGTTGCCTAGGCCAGAAATATATATAGCAACCCTCGTATATTTTTCGCAACTACAACCATAAAATTTACTTTCTGTTGTTCAGTTTGTGAATACTGTTCCTACAACTAGCTAATTTAGCGTACAGTTGATAATGCTACTTTACAAGTGCACATGTATTCATAACATTATGTTTGTGAGGGTCTTACTTCAGATCCTCAATTCGATTATAAAAGATCTAAAGAAAAATATAATTCCAAAATAAATGCACCTATCATTGTGATGTTTCGTGTTTAATACAATTCTTTAAAATAAATGCTTGTTTGAAGCTTCATAAATTAAGTTCCGGTAAAAGAATATATCATTTACTTTCACGAATATTATTTTGGGTTTTCTTCATATGTATATGAGAAGATAATTTAGCAAATCAATTGCAATTTGCATACGTTAATAAAATTACAATTTCCGTGTAGATATTTCTGAAAATATTTGTCCAGTTTTTTCTCATTTAAGTAAAGTCTGTATTATATTTGATTGACTTTTTTACCGTAATATTTGAATTTACAGAGTTTAACTTTGATTCTCTGTAAAGCAGTGACAAAATCATTTTACTCGAAATTAAAATTGTAATAAGATTGTTCAATGTTTTTTAAAGATTAAATTTAGGGTATAGTGAAAAAAATGGAAATTGCCTGATTACTTATATATAACATTAAATCGTCTCACATAACCACTTATTTTGCTATCGTGTGTCATTAATTGTAACACTGTTGTTGATATCCGACGTCGTGCTTTGGCACCTAGCTGAGCGGTTAATATTTACTTTTTTGGACGAGCGACTCCCTTTTGAATTACCGGTTGCTACAAGACATAGTAAGTAATATTAAATGTAAATAAAATAATGGAACACTTCAAAAGCAGGAGCGAATCCTGGGGGTATGAACTATGAAACCTTATACGTTGTATTTCGTATAATCATTTTGTGTTACAATTGTTTTAGATTTTCCGGCGCAGTTTTGAAAATAAGGAAGAAAAATGAACTATTGGATAATGGTAATAATTCAGTATAGTGAAACTAGATGATTATTGATTTATGTAACTTATAAATTATTGGGAAGCATGGGCGCCAAAAGGGCAGGGCAGGATGCGCCCCCACCCCTCTTGGCTCACGAAAAAGATATTAAATTTCTTAAGATTTTCTTGATACAAATAAAAAAAAACGTAATATAGCGACCAGGGATTTGAGCCCCTACTCCTAGAAAATTCTCTTCGGGTGCCCATGCTGAGAAGTTTCTCTAGAATCAATTAAGATGTCCCAGATTGCAAACTCTTAATCAATGTTTGAAAAGGGTATTTTCTCATTGTTTTATTTTAGATTACGTAACCACGTATGACTCTAAATTTGCTATTGCTCTTTATTTTTTTCTTAATTGTAGAGTTTTGTGAAACTGGTTGAATAACCAGTAATGACCTTCATACACAGCAAACCGAGCAACGGCCATGATCCCGCACTTCACAGTAATACTCTTGAGTTTTTAAACATTCATATGGACAACACATTATGCATATTTAAATAAAATTCTAGGAAACAGAAAATCCTGAACAGTCAAACTAATTGTAGTTCTAAAGAAACTCTTCTATATCACATTAACACATGCACCATAAAGCAACAGTATTCCAACTGTTTATTCCATCTAAATGTTCAGTGTATTAATGAATCATGTCACCCGTAAATTCACCTTGTAGCACTTCTGCTGATTAAGACCCATCAGAGAAGGGCTTTGTGACGTCATCAATGCATTAATGCACGTTTCTTTAATTCCAAGGAATTCGAAGTTTAGTCAAAACATTCAGCTGCTAGAAAAATCTGATATGACATGAAAGAAAGAGCTGTTACCAACGAATTGAGGGAACTATGTTGAAATAAACAAAACTTCATGTACTATAAAATTATTTCTTTAGTGTAACTTCCTGCGTTTCTTGAGTAATATCATTAGCTAAATCTTGGTATATTGTTTTCTTAATTTTCACAAGCTACAACCTGCATAGATAAGTGTTTCAACGCTGGCTGTTGAACACAAGACAAAATCGCGAATGAGAGCTCTACTTGCAAGGAAGCGGGAAAAATGAAAATATATCTTAGAGTTTAAGGTCTCACAATTAGGCTAAGAGGGACGATGGTTAAACCAAGTAAATGACGATGAAAGATGACTTAGGAATTAGGAATTAGGTTTATGGGCTGTCGGCATCGAAGGCGATTTAGCCCGTCATGTATATGACGGACGACTTCCCTCGGCGATCACACTATCCGATGAAAGGGAAGGAAGAGGCCTGGGGCCATTATGTTAGGTACCATCCCGACATTTTCCTGGTGCGAATGAGGGAACCCAGGAAAAACAGCACTTAAAATAGTTGGTCTGAAAAAACTGTTACACTTTTTCGACCGAGTGTTCTCACCGGGAATCGAACGTGGGACAGCTCGAACCTGATGATGGAATAATTGGTGGAATGAGAAATTAGAGGAAACGGAAGTACTCCGGGAAAACCCACGGACATTATGTTGTCCACCACAAACTTACTTAATAGGGGATCGAACCTCACGCACCAGCAACAAGCGTCCCGTACCCCCGTTACATGGGAATGCATATTTGTATAAAGTTATGTAATATTGACTGACATTGTAGTAGTCGTGTCAGAATTTCCTTTTATGTTACATAACTCCTGCCTGCGTACATAGTCAAAACGGAAGACTGGGTTCGATTCCTGCTGGGGGCTCATGTCATTTGGATTCCACACTAAGCGGTAGGTCTAGGTAGCGGTAGGTTCATATAAACTCGGAGGGGAAATGAATGTACACTTCAAACCAATTACCCAATCTATTTACCCTGTAAACACGATTTAACTTGAAGCAGAACAACACCGGAAATTCATTTTAGAGGGGCTATTTACCTAGTAATATTTAATTTCTAGCTTTATACAATTCAACATTGATGAGTCATGCCGGAAGAAATCTTCAATATTAATTTACAAAACTCATGGCAACTGAAGCAAAAATTTAAGAAAAGTTATTAGAAACTAAGTAATACTTCATTATTTCTGATTGTACACCAGACATTGATTATGCTAAGCAGCTAGCTGCAATATTGTCATTTCTTTTACGGTTTTAATAAGTCTATTGCATTACATTTTGAAGTAGTATACTGCTTTAATCCAAGACTGAAGCTACACTAATTTATATTATAGCAGTATTTTAGAGCATTCAAAAAATAAGCATTTATAGTGGCATTCACAAAAAGATGCAATTCAGTATTGTATTTCAGGGATTATTTTGCCAAAACTATATCATCTGTAGGGTAATTAAAGCCGTGACTTCCATAACCACACAGGTCCAGCTGAAGATATATAGAGAAAATATACAAAACTGAATATTTGTTGGAAATGTGAACTTGGAAACATACTTTTTTTTTCACACTTTGTGACATTTGTTATTCAGCAAAGTGTAAGAGTGGAAAGAGTCTAATTACCGAATTCATATTTCCAACATATATGCAGTATTTTTATTTTTTTCAACATCCCTACAGCTGGACTTGTATGGTTTCACGCTTCAATTATTTTTAAAATTTCGTCTTTACGAAAATCATCTTTGTTCGAGATACGCATGCTATTTTACTGAACTAAAGAAAAAATATCTACACACTTTATGGGTTACTTATTTTTTGAAACACATTCGTTTTATGAAATCGTTGCTTTGCATAACCTATATTCAAACGTTTATGCATTTAAAAAAAAGATTCTTTATTACTTGTGAAGTTTATTATTTGTGAAGTAATTATTCAAATCACTTGAGAAATCGCACACATTTCAAGGCGTTATATGTTGGATATTTAAACGTTTCTCAGGACGCTGAACAATTAGTTAAAACTTAATTTAAAACACTGTTTTGAAATCTATATTTTCAAAATAATTCTGATAGCGTTTTCTTTTTAAGAATGTTTTCCATGGCGTATTCCACATTAAACAAGTGCCTACGCATAGCGTAGTCGCTTACGCTCTCGCCTCTGGTGCGAGCGGTCCCGGGTTCGATTCCCGGTGAAGACACTCGTTCAAAAAAGTACGAAACGCTTTTTCAGGTCAGCCACCCTGAATGAGGTTATCCTGCGTTTTCCTCATTCCCATCAGGCAAATGCCGGGGTGGTACCTAACTTATTCGTCCCAGGCTGCTTTCTTCCTTCTCTTTCTCCGGATAGTGTGCTCGTCGTGGGACGTCATATTTCAAACGTGCCAAAAGCCAAGAAATTATAATCATATTCCTATTCCTACAGATTAAACAAGTTCAATAACTTTAATGTTAAAATTCCTCATCTCCTCATAGAGATGTATTATTAGCTAGAACTTCCTGAAGATCCACTATAAGGTTATTTTTAACGTCCAAATAGTTGGTTTCTAACACGGTAGATGGCGACACTGTCACCAATGTTAGCATATACAACTAAAAAAATTAAAACTATTAAAAATAAGATAAAAAATCAAAAATTACGCAAAAACGAATAGAGTCTGCTTAATAGACGTTACAAAATCTAAGGAATGGTGCGTGCAGCTTTCACATATTGTTATTAGTTCCATTATTAGAAGCCACAATTGTTAAATAATTAATTAACTTTATCTGCCATACCTTCTACCAGAAACTGACCAAATTGGGCACACTCATTTACGATTAAAATATCTAGAAAATGGTAAATGTCTATTTTACATATTGTTGTTAGTTTCATTGTTGGAGGCCACCATTGTTAAATAAACAATCAACTTTTTCTGCCATAATTTCAACCAGAAACTGACCAAACTCTGCACGCCTATTTACGACTCAATTATCTAGTAAATGATACCTGTCGATTTCACATATTGTTAATTTCATAGTTGGGGGTCACCATTTTTAAATAAACAATCGGCATTCTTATATATACAATCAACTTTATCCATTACTCTTTCTGCCAGAAACTGACCAAACTTGGAACACCCATTTTCAATTGAAATATCTAGTAAATGGGTACATGTCGATTTAATATATTGCTGTTAATTTCATTGCTGGGGTTCAACATTGTTAAACAATTAATCGCTGGAGGCCACCGTTGTTAAATAAACAATCAACTTTATCTGCTACACTTTTTACAGAAACTGACCAAACATGACACACCCATTTACAATTGAAACATCTAGTAAATTGTACCTGTCAACTTCACATATTGTTGTTAGTTTTATTGTTGGAAGCCACCATTGTTAAATAAACAATCAACTTTATTTACTTCAGTTTCTACCAGAAACTGACCAAACTTTGAACGATCATTAAAGATTGAAGTATCTAGTAAAATATACCTGTCGATTTCACATATTGTTGTTAGCTTTATTGTTGGTGGTCACCATTGTTAAATAAATAATCGTTAGAAGCCACCATTGTTAAAAATCGAATAAACTTTATCTGGTACACTTTCTACCAGTGGTGTAGGGAAGGGGGGCCCAGAGGGGCCGCCCCCCAAAGAGGTCCGACAATGTACTTTGGTACTTTGATGTTTGTAATTTTTTATATTTTTTATATTTATATATTTTTTTGTTTGTAATTTTTTCTATATGTACCTATAACAGCACTTGCCCTCCTCCAAACACACATCCTGGCTATGCTACTGCTTTCTACCAGAAACTGACCAAACTTTGTACACTCATTTACGATTGAAATATCAAGGGATGGTGCATGTCGATTTCACACATTGTTGTTAGTTTCATTATTTGCGGTCACCATTGTTAAATAAACAATCGTTGGAGGGCACCATTGTTAAAGTAACAATTAACTTTATCTTTTACACATTCTACCTAGAAATGACCAAACTTGGCACACCCATTTACGATTGAAATATCAAGGGATGGTGTATGTCGATTTCATATATTGTTGTTAGTTTCATTGTTGGAGGCCACCATTGTTAAATAAACAATCACTTTATCTGCTACTCTTCGACCAGAAACGGACCAAATTTGGAACACCCATTTACGATTGAAATATCAAGGGATGGTGAATGCCGATATCACATGTTGTTGTTAGTTTCATTGTTGGATGACACTTTTTTAAAAAATAAACAATCAATTTTATCTGCCACTTTCGGCTAGAAACTGACTAAACTTGGCACACCCATTTACGATTGAAATATTTAGTAAATTAATCCTGTCGATTTTCCATATTATTATCAGTTTCATTGTTGGGGGTCACCATTTTT
Organism: Thermobia domestica; assembly: GCF_964235325.1. Taxonomy (NCBI): domain Eukaryota; kingdom Metazoa; phylum Arthropoda; class Insecta; order Zygentoma; family Lepismatidae; genus Thermobia; species Thermobia domestica. The sequence continues at coordinate 106,035,515 of NC_137470.1, forward strand.
AAATAAATAATCGTTGGAGGCCACCATTGTTAAAAATACAATAAACTTTATCTGGTACACTTTCTACCAGAAACTGATTAAACTTTGCACACTCATTTACGATTGAAATATCAAGGGATGGTGCATGTCGATTTCACATATTGTTGTTAGTTTCATTGTTTGCGGTCACCATTGTTAATAAACAATCGTTGGGGGCACCATTGTTAAAGTAACAATTAACTTTATCTTTTACACACTCTACCTAGAAATGACCAAACTTGGCACACCCATTTACGATTGAAATATCAAGAGATGGTGTATGTCGATTTCATATAGTGTTGTTAGTTTCATTGTTGAAGACCAGCATTGTTAAATAAACAATCACTTTATCTGCTACTCTTTGTACCAGAAACGGACCAAATTTGGAACACCCATTTACGATTGAAATATCAAGGGATGGTGAATGCCGATATCACATGTTGTTACTTTCATTGTTGGATGACACTTTTTTAAAAAATATACAATCAATTTTTTCTGCCACTTTTGGCTAGAAACTGACTAAACTTGACACACCCATTTACGATTGAAGTATTTAGTAAATAATTCCTGTCGATTTCCCATATTATTATCAGTTTCATTGTTGGGGGTCACCATTTTTAAATAAACAATCGTTGGAGGCCACCATTGTTAAAAATACAATAAACTTTATCTGGTACACTTTCTACCAGAAACTGATTAAACTTTGCACACTCATTTACGATTGAAATATCAAGGGATGGTGCATGTCGATTTCACATATTGTTGTTAGTTTCATTGTTTGCGGTCACCATTGTTAATAAACAATCGTTGGGGGCACCATTGTTAAAGTAACAATTAACTTTATCTTTTACACACTCTACCTAGAAATGACCAAACTTGGCACACCCATTTACGATTGAAATATCAAGAGATGGTGTATGTCGATTTCATATAGTGTTGTTAGTTTCATTGTTGAAGACCAGCATTGTTAAATAAACAATCACTTTATCTGCTACTCTTTGTACCAGAAACGGACCAAATTTGGAACACCCATTTACGATTGAAATATCAAGGGATGGTGAATGCCGATATCACATGTTGTTACTTTCATTGTTGGATGACACTTTTTTAAAAAATATACAATCAATTTTTTCTGCCACTTTCGGCTAGAAACTGACTAAACTTGACACACCCATTTACGATTGAAGTATTTAGTAAATAATTCCTGTCGATTTCCCATATTATTATCAGTTTCATTGTTGGGGGTCACCATTTTTAAATAAACAATCGTTGGAGGCCTCCATTGTTAAATATACAATCGCTTTATCTGATATATTTAGTACCAGAAACTGACGAAACTGGGAGTTCCCATTTATCATTGAAATATCAAGGGATGATGCATGCCGATTTTACATATTGTTGTTAGTTTCATTGTTGGAGGCCACGATTTTTAAATAAACAATCAATTTTATCTGCCACTTTCCGCCAGAAACTGACTAAACTTGTCACACCCATTTACGATGGAAATATCTAGTAAATGGTACCTGTCGATTTCACATATTGTTTTTAGTTTCATTGTTTTGGGCACCATTGTTAAATAAACAATCTTTGAAGACCACAATTGTTAAATATACAATCAACTTTATCTGCTACACTTTCTACCAGCAACTGACCAAACTTTGCAGATCCATTTATGATTCAAATATCTAGTAAATAGTACTTGTCAATTTCACATATTGTTTTTATTTTCATTGTTGCACACAGAACCACAGACGCGTTAGTTGACACAAAAAACTGCATAACTTTTGTGATTTCAGCAAAACGTTTAGATACATAATTTTTAAGCATGCAACTAAATGCATAATGTAAACTGTGTTAATTGATGCACTTGTGTGCATAAAATTCATTATGCAGCTAAACGTTTTGCTGAAATCACAAAATGTTATGTATTTTTTTTTTGTCTCCTACTGAAGCATATACATGCATTAATTGAGACAGTGGTTTGTATCGCTGGTTGCATATTTCCTAATATATACAGGATTTCCAAGGGTGTGGAAACGATTAAATAAATTTAGAACACTACTAAAAATATGTAATCGAGGCTTTTTGGGTGATGCAGGACAGAGTGTAAATATTCCATATAAAATAGAGCCTTTACGGCCATTTTGGAAGTTGTCATACTGGATTTGAGTTAATTCAGTGAAATATAGATTTTATGATATACTACTATTTTTGAAATAAAGTGTGATTTTTAAAGATATTAATAAGATTGTTTTCTATATTCTTTGATCACATCACATATACAAAAACTTGTCATTGTAAATTTATGATTATAATTTAGTTCAGGATGCAAACAAGCAGAGAGGAAACTGCCACACTATCGTTACGAAATCACACCTTATTTCAACAATGGTATCGGATCGTAAAGTTCCCATTTCACTGAATTAATTAAAATCCAGTATGATACCTTACAAAATGGTCGCAGAGGCTCTCATGTAAAGTGGAATATTTTCACTCTGTCATGCATCACACCAATAAAGCTCAATTTCATAGTTTTGATAGTGTTCTAAATTTATTCCATCGTTTTCACACCCTTGACAACCCTGTATATCAGATGTGCAATATATAATTTAGGCCACTCAATTTATGAGACCAATCTAAACTACGTCCCAACAATTATGAGAAAATAGTTACAAACATAAGGCCTTCAAATAGTATATCTTACAAGTCAAAAATGGAAAAGAACTCAATTTATTATACCTAGGTACATAGCTTTTTGTTTTATAGGTTGCTCTACAAGAGCAGTTTTGCCATTTTCACTAAAGCTTAAAACCCCAATTATCTTTGGTAAAATAAAAGAACTTGAGTCAATGTTAGAAAAATCGTACCGATAGCAAATCTAGCGATGGGAAACACAAAACTTTACAGAGTAAAAAGAAAAAAAATGTGTAAATTACCAACTCAGATTCTATTTTGTATTATAAGTCAAACTTTGTATGTCTATGTTCTCTGAATCTTTTTATCGCTTTTTATATGAATCTATTTTAATATACTAATTTATGCTCGTTTGGTCTTTTCCCATTTCGCCTTATGCCCTCAAAACATTTTGACATACAACCGATAAGGATGTTATCTTAAGGCGGAAAGGGAATTCCCGTTTGACCTTTTTCCTGCTTGACCTTATAACATATAAGGAAATTTTCATTCTGTTTCTGTAACAAAGAGGGATTTATCTTATTTTCAACTGCAACGTCTCTTCTATTCCAGACAAATTAAACTCAAATATCTTAGAAGAACATACATTTTATTATCACACCCGAAATAGCATATCAAGTTCCTATGTGGATATAATATGAAACAGCATCAGTATATGAAATTACATTAATTTCGCTGTTCTTAAGTCTATCTTTTAGGCGGTGAATCGTGTCGTCAAACCGTCTCTACTTTAGCTTTCTAAGTGTTTTCTGATAATCCACTTGAAGAAGTACTCGCAATCTTTCATTTTCACGTTGCCTGTCTTTCATTAATTCAATGAAAGAATGTATGTCTAAGTGATCCCTTGATGCCTTTCTTCGTAATTTGACGTGCCACTGTCCTACATTGTTATTAATTCGTTTTTGATCGTTTTTAAAGTGATTCCACAAATCACTGCAAATAGGTAAAAATACATCATTAGCACATTAAAAATTCAAAGGATTGCAGGAGAATCTACGTTGGAAAGTCGATAGCAAAATTTTGGGTGAACCTAATTTATTTATTTTGCAAAGCAAAAGAATGTGTTCTTTTGATAATTTACAAATCAGTGAATGTAGAATCTTCAATACATGCACGTCGCAAGAAAATCAATATTGCACTTTATATGAGGTGTTAATGGAAAAAATGCTATACTGTAGAGTGCTTGGGATAGCTTAATTAATGATTTAATAATAAAAAAAACTTGCACTAAATGCCATCTATTTATGTAGGAAAGAAAACATACTTGCAGAGAAAACAACGTGTCACCATCATCCAGCCAAGTGTCTATAAGATAATCCGGGAACTTCTCCTTACATAGAACGTCAGGCGCATCTTCTTGCAAACTTACAAACGTTGGTACGAGAGGTAGTGCTGTTCATATCGAATCCATCTTTTTACTTCAGTGTTCTCTTTGTACAATTGAGAAAGTTCTAACTGCTGAACCTTCCTCCAAACAGATTGAGAGAAGTGGAAGGAACATCCTGTGATTTTAACCAGGAAATACTTTATTTATAGCATTGATTGCTACTTTCTTAAGATTAATAGAAACTTCTTTCAATTTGAAACGCAGTCCAAATTTCTCAGCTTCTTCCCTGATTACCTCCAGTAATCTTACATGTGTCTCTTGCTTTTTACTGGGAAATATGCAGAAGAGGAGAAGAAATACCTGGCCGAAATATTTTCCGTGCAGGATGTACATTTGGGAGAAAAGGCGAGGTACAGTCTTAAGTGTCCCATTCATTATAATCCTGTCGCACTGACACATAATTTCCAAAGTTCCAATAGTGCCGAAAACCTGTTGAAGATAGAAAGACTAGAATAAATAACACAGACATTCTAAAGAAAATGCTTTAATATTAATATTCTTACTCCTATTACTATTGTCATAACAGATTTTCACGATTTAAAAAAAAAAACGGAAAGAAGAAGAAAGTAAGAAATGATAAACTATTTTCTTGATTACTAAAATATAACTTACAAGAATTCTACTTGTGTCATCGCCTTCATCCCCCAATAAAAGTTTTTGCAGTCGTGCGTTTCGCTCCACGATCCTTCCAAATTCAATTTACTCAATCTTTGCGATAGTGGTGCCCGGTTCATGCTCGTACGTTATATAGAGAGTATTTGACGGTACCAAAAATAGGGAAAATAGATGCAGTTTCACCACAGTAATTTCCCTTAGCAATCTTCCTGGAGAGAAGAAAATAAATTCATTTTAAACATCAACAGCAAAATAATAAATGCACGTAAATGTTTCAAATTTCCTATGATGCACTTGTAGTTCTGTGTAAGGCCAGCATTCTTAAATAAACAATCAACTTTATCTGCTACACTTTCTACCAGAAGTTGACAAAACTTGGAACACCCATTTACGATTGGAATATCTAGGGAATGGTACTTGTCGATTTTACATATTGTTATGATTTTCATTGTTGGAAGCCGCCATTTTAAATAATCACTCAACTTTATCTGCCTTACAGTTCTACCAGAAACTGACCAAACGCTGCACACCTACTTGGGATTGAAATATCTAGGAAATGGTACATGTTTATTTTACATATTGTTATTAGTTTCATTGTTCTAGCCCACTTTGCTAAATAAACAATCAACTTTATCTTCCATACTTGCTACCAAACTTGGGTCACTTATTTATGTGTGAAATATCTAGGAAATGGTACATGTCGATTTTACGTATTGTTCTTAGTTTCATTGTAGGAGGCCACCATTTTGAAGTAAACAATCAACTTCATTTCCCATACTTTCTACCAGAAACTGGCCAAAATTTGCACACCTAAATGTATTTACAATTGAAATAACTAGGGAATGGTACATCTCGATTTTACGTTTTGTTATTTTCATTGTTGGAGGATGCTACTGTTAAATAATCAAATTTATCTGCCATATTTTCTACCTGAAACTGACCAAACTTTGCACACGCATCTACGATTGAAATATCTACTAACGGTACTTGTCGATTCACATATTGTCGTTAGTTTCATTGTGGGGGTCACCATTGTTAAATAAACAATCATTGAAGGCCATCGTTGTTGAATATACAATATACTTTATCTGCTACACTTTCTACCGAAAACTAAGAAAACTTTGCACACCGATTTACGATTGAAATATCAAGAGATGGTGCATGTCGATTTCACATGTTGTTGTTAATTTCATTGTTGGGGTTCACCATTGTTAAATAAACAATCGTTGGAAGCCACCATTGTTAAAGAAACAATCAACTTTATATTCTACACATTCTACCTGGAAATGACCCATTCACGATTGAAATATCAAGGGATGGTGTATGTCGATTTCACATATTGTTGTTAGTTTCATTGTTGGAGGCCACTATTTTTAAATAAACAGCCAACTTCATATTCCATACTTCCACCAGAAACTGCCCAAACTTTGCACACCTACATGTATTTACTATTGGAATATCTAGAGAATAGTACATTTCGATTTCACTCGCTACCAGAAACTGACTTGTGTTTCACAGCAGACAGTACACCTGAACTCTGTTGAGATTCTGTGTAAGATTGGCGTCTGTTAGGCAAGCTTGAGTTCGTACATAGTGAGAGAATAAACATTAGGGAATGAGAAGTTCTCGAAATAAATTTACAAACTGAATATTTGTTTGCGCCAGGAGCGCCGGATCACCTGTATGCGGCTCTCATTGTTGAGATATTAAAATATTCCAGTTATACAGAAGATAAACATTACGAAACTATTTATTTATTTATTCCTCAGGGGGTAGTCTAATTCAGAATATTACGATTAGCATATCTTTATGTTTAAAGGGTGCTTCCAACCCACCTCCCAGACGTGTTTTTGGGGCGGGCGAACCGGACCTTACCCGTGGCTCCACGCAATGTGTGTGTGTGTGTGTGTGTGTTTGTATGCAAAATATAAAACACTTTTTAGCCAGTGTTTCGAATGTAAATAATATAACCCCACGGCGACAACTCGCAAAGGACTCCGTATGAACAAATTTCGCCTCTGTCACTTTCTACATATTAGTGGCTACTCCCATAGTATGTTCTATGATAACAATTGACTGAATATCCTTTTCAAGTTTATATCTCATTTTCTTGGAAAAATAATGCGTAAGACTCTCCTAGTGTTGCCACGAGACGAGACGAGACAGTACCCTTTGAGGCGAGACACTAAACGGGACGAGACGTTTCGTGAAATGTCTCGTCTCGTGTCTCGAAAAATACAGACACAGTTTTTGAATTTGCTTAAAAAGTGATTAGCTCGGAATAAATAATTTTCCTTCGAAATGTATTCCAGCTTTTATTATTTTAAATGATCCAAATTGTTCAATATTCCAAATCCTACAAAGAACAGGGAATCAGAGATGGAGTGGGTCAGTGGGTCAAGTGGGTCAAGTTTTCTGAGTGGGTCAGTGGGTCGTGGGTCAACAGCATGTGGCCCACTGTGACCCAGCACCCACCGTAACCCACCGCGACCCACCACCCACCATGACCCACTGCGACCCACCACCCACCATGACCCACTGTGACCCACCGACTCAATATGATCTACCGATCCACTCTGCTCAGTGCATTGTAGACAGTATCTTCTGAAGACTGGTAAATTTGTCTTCGTTTTACTTTCAAGACGTTCATTTCCCTTCCTTTTCCATTTGTTTCTGTCTACTTACCTGAGGTGAGTATATCTAACCACGTGAAAAAAGAACTTCAGGCACTTTTGGATATCGATATTTTTAATTGTAATAATAGCGATAGGACTTATAATACTACTTGGCTTTCGATACCTGTGAGTTTTTAGAGGAGCTAACTCCTAACTCCTCCGGAATTCAAATTCCAGCCTCATGAACAACATTCTTGCCTTCTAGACTTCACGACTACCTAGATCGCAGTCAACTAGTTCCTAGTATTCAGATACAAACCGCCTGTCTCTCATGTTTATACACGGTGTTCTAATAATAATAATAATAATAATAATAATAATAATAATAATAATAATAATAATAATGATAATAATAATAATAATAATAATAATAATAATAATAATAATAATAATAATAATAATAATAATAATAATAATAATAATAATGATATTAATAATACTTTGTAGTAGAAGTAGTAACATTGATAATAATTATATTGTCTATGTGGAATAATTCAAGAGAGTAATTGAAACTACAAACAGGATTTATATCGATTTGGCTCGATTTAGCTCGACTCAACTCGAAACTCGAGCAAAATTCCAGTCGAGTTTCGAGTCGAGTTGAAGGAAATTTTTCGAGCCGAGTTCTCGAGTCGAGCTAAAAGATGTCTGTTTCGGGTCGAGTCGAGTTTCAAAGAAAACTCGCTCGAACTCGCTCGTGCCCATCCCTACTAAGGGGGTAGTGAGGATCCGAATTTTGCGGGGGAATGAGTATCTCGCAAGCCGTTAAACTTATGGAGCTGAAATTCAGTGTATTAACTCTTTATTGAAAATAAACAGAATGTGTCCTAGCATTTTTTTAAAATCTCCTTTATGGCGGAGGGGGCCACTTTCTATATATGGAAAATTAGTAGTGAGTTGGTTTGTAAAAATGATCGAAAACGATCGATGTTATTTAAGAAAAAAATAGGGAAAAAAACTGTGCTTGGCTTCATATATCCATTCCTTTCTACTATAATAATTGCTGAAGCTTATGTTTATTATATGGAGAGCTTACAGCACAGAGCAATCAACCTATCAAGTTGTGAGAAAAATTGGCATAAAATTCGTACTGTAAGCTTAATTACACGGAAATTTTAAGTTTGGATTGTACGTATAATTATATGGAAAATTTTACACTTTTTTTTGCCTTTACGTTGGTCTACTTACCTTGATTTGGAACTTCCAAATTTCATCCTTTTTCCACTGAAAAGTATCGATAACTCAACAAGGAAATAATTATATTATTGATACTTTAAATGAAATTCATCGTAATTTGGCATATGGCAAACAGTAGTGTGGTAATTGAAGGGGAATAAGGAGAAAAATTCCCATTCACCTCTGAACACTTTCCAGGAACCTCGTTCCCTTTCACTTTCTAGACGGGGGAGGGAACTTGGTAATGGCATCAAACCTTCATGTGTAATTACAAAAATTAAATTTATAAACAAATAAGAAATCATCAGTTTATCAGGCTTTAATTCATAATGTATTAACAAGATTCCCAGCGTGGTAGATGAAGTTTCTGTTCTCCATGAGTCTAAATTGCCAACTGACATGGTCGATATTTAAAAGATGTTGTATGGTCATAGAGAGATGATACTTCTTGCTGAGTATTTCAAAACTGACCAAGAATAATCGTTATCAGACTTAAGTCTAATAAGCAGATTGTCGGTGAGGAGTTGCAGAGATCGGGTAGAAGTATTATCAATTTCCACGACAGAGTGCGAACGGGTATTTCCCCTTGTGAATTTACAGATGACTGATATTAGAAATAGACTAAGTGCTCAAACATTGTCTAACTTGTTGTTCATTATTTTTAGTGGCCCACCGCTAGACAAGCTCAAAGTAGACGAGCTAGTTATTTCTTGGCTGAAGGATGGACACCATTCCGCTGCGGATGATTTAACACGAAAAAGTTACCAACACGAAATAAACCCGATTTCAAATTTGTTTTAAGGTGGAAAACTATAAGTTCTGGAAAATGTACACTTGTATCACTAATGGCTTATTTGTGTTATTCAACTTTGTACCTAATTTTCAGTAAGTCTCTTCTTTGCTTTAGGTAAACTACTTTGAATAAATATTCGTAATAATTGAAATTATGCATATTTGTAACTTAAATTTAATGTGGTGTTTTAGTGATTACACAAATTACAATTATGAGTATATTTTATGGAAGTGCTCTGACATAGGGTAGCCGAGCACGTTTATACACTATGAAAAACTGATTTTTCAAGTCTTTTGTGAGAAAAATACTGTGAACTGAGAAATCATAACCTTTTTCATATTGTACATGGATGTTTTCCTGTGAAGTTTCTTTTGGAATGCTTCAGAAATTAACACTTGCAAGAATACTCTCTTAGTGCAAGTATATTTTAGGCACACACTAATTTCCCCCACCTCGAACTATTTCAATTTCCTCACTGACAAACACTTTACTATTTTGTATCGTAAAGGTCAGATCCACCGTTATTGTAACAGAGTGGTGCTTGAGCGATTGTCCGATTAGTGACAATTTCACAGTCTTGTTTTATTACAAGTATAAAGTCTTTAGTCAGTACAGAAGAGGCCGTGGATAGTGTTCAGAGTTGATGATGGATTTTGGTGAGTCAGAGTAGTTCACAGTGGATGGGAGTGGGCCACGGTGGGTGGTGGGTCAGAGTGGTTACGGTGGGTGGTGGGTCAGAGTGGGTCATTGTGGGTCGTGGGTCACGTTGGGTGGTGGGTCAGTGGGTCGTGAGTCAAGTTTTCATTGACCCACGCCAACTCTGCAGGGAATCCCTAAAATAATTTTAAAAAAATGATTCTTACAAACAGCTTTCATTTTCATTTTTCAATCGATTCAAATTAATTATTTTGTGATAATGCTCCAAATTCATGTACAATGTAAAGCATTCATCGAGATCAGTGTTTCAGAAGATTTTATTTTGGGGGCAAGTGGGGATAGCTACGTATCAAAATCCTGTTATAGAAGTAAAAGTGGCAATTTTATCAGTAACTAAACATTGTTTCCTGTTCTTTCTCGTTCCGAAATAAGACGGTAAAGTGTCAGCCTTTCTCGTACTGAGTTTTGAAAAGATGCTGGTTTGACAATAAAATTGTTTTTTTTTTTTTTTTTTTTGTTTCATGATGTTATTCGAACCTAAGCCATTTTTGAAATTGGAAAGTTGCATACGCATCCTTATTTGTTGGAGTGGCACCAGAGGTTCTGAAAAAAGGATTTCAGAATCAGTAGGGAAGGCCTTTCGACTGTACCGATGCTATGAACAAATGTTCCTGTTGTAGTAATTACTGGTTCAGTCGAAACGATTGAAATATCTAGGGAACGGTACGTGTCGATTTCATATATTGTTGTTAGTTTCATTGTTGGAGAATACCATTGCTGAAAAAGGCAATCAACTGTATCTCGCACGCTTTCGACTAGACACTAACTAAACTTGGCACGTCTATTTACGATTGAGATATTTGGGGAATTATACAGGGTGTCCGGAATGGAACTGACGGTTTTCAGAAGTGTATAGTTTTAATATGGTCAGAGATACATAAAAAAAAACATGCATCTTAAAGGAGAACTCAAAAAGTTTTTTGGGTCTTACAAGTAATTCCAACTCAGTGTAACTCCACATGAACTTCATTTGTAACTCATACTATATCTAGACTGAACGCAATCTCTCTCCACGTATTCTGTAACATCTGGGGTGTTACTGAAGCAATCGCATTCGTAATACGGTTCTTCAGTTCATCAAAGTTACGCACCTTTTCACCAGATTATACAAGGTCTTTCACATACCCCCACAGGAAGAAGTTCAGAGTCTAACATCAGGAGAGCGTGGAGGCCACCTAATTGGCCCATCACAGCCTATCCAACGGCCAGGAAATTCAGTATCAAGTACTCCCTCACTTGTAGGCTCCAATGTGGCGGAGAACATCCAATTGGAATATCCTTGAGGTTTCAAAAGTTGCAACTGGGAAACAGCAAAGTGTCGAAGCATGTCTAAGAATACATTTCTGTTATGGTTTGCTCTATGAAAAAGAAGGGGCCTATAACTGCATTATGTGTTAAAACACACCAACCACTCAATTTGGGATTGTCTCTAGAATGTTCTATGTGCGCACGCGGATTCTCAGATCCTCATATCCTAACATTGTGTCTGTTAACACAGCCAGGCAAATAAAAAGTTGCCTCGTCAAAGAAAACAACGTTGAACAGGAAATTATGGTCATAATCAATCCTGTCCAGAATTTCAGTAGCAAATGCTGCTCTCTGTGCCTTATCGTTGGGCTTAATTTCTTGCAAAATTGCACCTTATATGCGCTCAAACGTAATCGTTTGTGTACCACATCGTGCACTCTTGACCTTGGAATTGCCAATTGCCAGCTCGCTGTGCGAATTGACTTCCTCGGACTACGTGAGAAACACTCTCTTATGCTTCCACACTTTTTTGTGCCACATGAGATTTACCACTGCTGTGTTGTTTCACTACACCCCCGTTGAAAAAAAAAATGAGCCTTCCACGCCTGGATACTGTTGAGTGATGGAGGATCCTTGTGGTGAACACGTCGAAAGTTTCGTTGAACTTGAACACATTTGTCCCTGCTAGCCACCACCCGCATTACACCTTTACGATTGCCGACGCTAATTATGTTTATCGGCGACACTAGCGCCGTCACCGGTAGTTTTTCAAGTATGAAAATTTGCTGAACAAAACTTTTTGATATTTCCTTCAATATGAATGTTTCTTTTTCTTCTGTATCTCTGACCATACTAAAACTATACACTTTTAAAAACCGTCAAACTCATTCCAGATACCCTGTATATGTCCACGTTTTACATTGTTGCTAGTTCAATTGCTGGAGACTAACATTATTGAAAGAGACAATCAACGGTATCTCCTACATTTTCACCCTAAAACTCAGCAAAGTTTGCACATCTATATACGAATGATATATCTGGGAAATGGTATGTGTCGACGTTTCAAGTTATTGTTAGTTTCATTGTTGGATGTTATTAGTTTTGAAAAGTCATATTCTCCGTGTTTTCTACCAGAATCTGCCAAACATGGCATATTACAGTACTCACAAGTAAAATATCGCATTGGTGATAATTTAACTGTTTATGACTACCATTGTTAAAAAATAGCATTACATTTTCCCTTACATTTTCTAGTCTGACAGATAAATTTAGAGCAATTATAATGCACACTTCCGTATACATTTGGCAACACAGTAATGTAGGTATTGAGTGGAGCCCAATTCTAGAGCCAAGATCTCATAGGAGGAGATGACACTCTATACGAAGCAAGCCGTGTGGCATGTTTTTCTATACGAAACACATGGAAGGAGTTTTACTCTGGAGAATTGCTATAGTGTTTGTCCGCGTTGTTGACCCCCCCCCCCAAAAAAAATGTGACATAATTGAATGTGGACCAGACTATGGTCAATGAAGAAAAGGTCATGTATATTTTTATATTGGGAAAAATATACATATTACACTTACCTAGTCTTCAACGTGCGGAAATGATATTAGTATACAGGGTGATTTAAAAAAAAGCACTAATTTCATTTAGGCCTAGAATTTCTAACTGAATTCCAATTTACATGCCGTTTGTGACAAATGATCAAGGAAGGATGTGAGATTTATAAAACTATGTTCACTGGTTTAAATTCATCCGGGTAATAGCCACGCCTGAAGAAAAACAGCAAATATTCACCGGTGTACCTTACAATTGGAATGAGTGTGGTGTGGTGTAGAGATTTGAGTTTTCTTCGTTGGATGGCAACCTCGCCAATATCATCCGAAACAGGAAACTGGACCGTTGTATTGGGAATCGTGCTGTACAGTTCTGTTCAACTGTGTGAGTATAATCAGGACATAGTGAGAATAGTGTATTCTTTGGAGCAACATGAGTTTATCGTTAAGAGTTTTTGGACAACGGAATCTGTTGTTGCTACGCAAAGGGCGTTTAGAAACAAATTTGCCTCACATTCTGCCACAGACAGAAACATAATATGGTCGCTAGTTAATAAATTGGAAGAAACAGGATCGTTTTTGAGTGAGGCAGGATCGCTTTGACGCCGCATGTGGGTGTTGTGGAAGATATCGCCCAAGAAATCTCTCTGTCGTTTGTCGCAAGAAACAGGCTATAGCTATTCAACATGTGATTTATGGGTGTAACCACTAACACTTACTTTGTATTCTCACTAACACTTAATTTCAATTCTGCAATTTTGCTTCAAAAATCTAAAACCTCATTCTAATTGTAAGGTACACTGGCGAATATTTACTGTTCTTCTTCAGGCGTGGTCGATATTACTACTGATGAATTTAAACCAGTAAACATAGTCCCATAACTCTCCCATTCTTTCTTGATCATTTGTAACAAACCGCATGAAAATTGGAATTCAGTTAGAAATTCTACAGCCAAATGAAATCAGAGAGTTAAAAAAAAAATCACCATGTACAAAATTCGATAGTTAATTTATTTTATTATTGAATTTCAATTAACTTAGAAACGGAATATCATTGAGAAGTTTTCTGATGTTACATTACAGGGCCAAGACAGCAGGTCCAAACGTAAGTTGTTGGAATAATGATATAAATTAATTTTGAGTTTATATTACAAGAAAATATTTCTCTTGTGCCTGCGCTTATTGTAATTATTGGTAGAGTTTTATCTGGGGATGACAAGATTGGCCCCCACCAGGGGTGCTGATACGAGAGGGCGAAAAAAGTGTAATTAACAATTAGAAAAGGTAACAAGTGCTAAAATCACAATGCATTCTTGCAAAATGGGAAATTGTTGGACTAAAATAGCTCTTTTGTAAACAATACACTTTTAAACATATAAAAATACTTAAAATTACGGCGGGGAAGAGGTTCGAACGAGGGAATAGTGTGAAATTTTAGAGCGCGACGAGGGAAGTTCTGCTAGGAGTGCAGGATCATCTCTGTCCGGCTCTGATAGTTGAGACACTAAAATCTTCCAATTATACAGAAGCTAAATACGAAACCAAGAATATTTTTTTTTCCTAGGGGTGATCTACCTCAGAAGATTACGATTAGCATATCTCTATGTTTCAGGAGTGCACTTTCACCTCACCTCCCAGAGGCGGTTTTTGGGGTGAGCGAACCGTTTCTTGTAAAGGGTTCCGCCAATAAATTAAATTATGTGTAAGACACATGTACGTAAATATTTCTACCTCATCAGTTTCTATCTCATCTTGGAAAGAGAATGCGGAAAACTCTCTAGATATACCAGTAAAAGGAATCACAACGTCCCTCACATAACATGTGTTAGCTGTCAGCCTCTTTCTTTCACTGATTCTTGTTTACATAGTAGATGGACAGATAGAGAGTAACAAAGGGGTAAGATATGCAGATTGCCATGAAGCCTAATCAAAACTGTAGAAATGTTTGGACCTTGTTACAAATGGATTTACTGAAGAACTTCTTGAAACTGGTTATATTGATATAAATGATACCAAAACAAATAAAGAGAAAGAACTCACCAAACATTGATAGAAGAATCGAAGATCTCGGTACAAGAAGGGGACAGCTCCCCTTTATTTATTTATTTATTTATTTGTAGATTTTGTGTTTCGCACTGAAATATATGAATAAAAGTATTCTCTTTCATTCTGTACAAGAACGGTACAGCTTCAACCAGAATTGCATAAGATATTAAAGGAAAGGATTCGCATTCCTTCCATATTAGAACCAAATATTATTTGGACTATTACTGTATATGTATCTGGAGCAAGAACAGGACACCTCCAATACACAACAATTTATTACACATAGACATTGGTGTGTTTAAGGGGGGCTTCCGGGCTTAAGCACTCCCGAAATTTTATTTATTGAATTAAAGTAAATTAAATATATTACATAATTTTCACATTTCCAGGAATAAAGTTAATGGTGTTAATATTTTAACTTACACCTCTCGAGTCAGAAGGGCAGCGATAAACAAAAAAAAAAAAAAAAAAAAAAAAAAAAAACATTATGTCCATTTTTCATGCACATATATTTCAGAACAAAAAATAATCATATAATACTGATAACTGTAAGAAAGTATTAATACTGTTTGTTAGCTTTCTGTACACAAAGAACTAATGGTATTCATGTCATATTCTGGTAATGATAGAAAAGAAAGAAAAAAAAGAACTTTTATGTGAAAACGGACCGAAAAAACAGACTTGTCAACGCGAGTTAAGGAGAATCCCACAAACGAAATTCGATGCGAATGATCTGCTAATTCTCGCTTTTCTTTCAAAAAATCTATTCTGCCCGTAGAAAGGAAAGAATACCCATCAATGGTTCATGTTTTGCCCTGCAGCTGAACACAGGTTGCAGACTACAGGTGCACGAATAAAAAAAAAAAAAGCTGTTGGATTCCTCTGCCCCGCCCACTTCAAGTGTGGATACTTCACAGTGTTGCCAGGTCCCCAACTCGAAAAGTCGCTAATGTGCCATCAAAATTCCGCCAAATTCTGCTACCCTTACTGAAATTCCGCTATTTTCCGCTACATTACAAAATTAAACTTTAATGGTAAAATATGTTAACAAAACTCTAATTTATTTCACGCATTAATAGTTAGTAATCATAGACAGACACTGTAGGACAGGCTCTTAGAATGATGATGATGATGATGATAATGATAATGATAAAGTGGTGTCCTACTGGCTTAACGTGGAATCCGAACCACCTGTGTCCCCACCGAGAATAGATTACAAGGTGACGAGCTTATCAGGACATTATAGAACTAGCCCTTAGTAATCAGAGATATATGAGAACATTTTAAAATTGGCTCTTAGTAATCAATGAGATATGGTGACATTTCAGGATTGGTTCTAACATTTTAAAATTTCTATGACGGGAAATATTTATTAAAATTTTTATGACAGAAAATATATATCAGATTTTAAGTAGAATCTTTGATTTTTGTTAGAGGTATCCCACAAATGCAGCCAACCTAGAAAACTTCTTAAACATGGCTATGAACCAAGTTATCAATACACCTGTCAGCATATAATCTTATTTTGAGAAGAATATTTCTTTAAAAAAATATTAGTACTTTTTCCTCAAATACATGTGCACTTTTGGAAAACTATTTAATGGAGTTAAATGTAAGTAATATGGGTCGACAAATGTGGTGATTTCCTTACAGGCACGTATCCAGGGATTTTATTGGGAATGATCTCTAACTTTTTTCCAATTAGAGTCTAAATTCAGACTGAATATAAATTGTATATTAACTCTGTAAAATACTCATGAAGTTATATCAAATTTATATGGAAGTTGGAATTCCGGGTTACCTCTCGTCCTCATACCCTCACCCCTGGATATGTATCTGTTTGCATAATGCTTTCCATGTCTTCATAATTATAACATTTTACTTAAATAACTTATGGTCTAAATTAGCAAACTGTAAAGAACTTTAGTTTACTTCGTCGTCGGCTACTTGTAGATGCTGGCTGCCAGTTACGAAAACAAAAGATAACTCAATTGCAATTCCTATTTTGAATGAAGTAAGCAGGATAAGCAGCAGGCAAGAACACTTATGCAATTCTCCTTTCCTCCTACATACACCGTTCTCGAAAACGGACAATCCTGTTTATTAAAATTTCTGTACTTTCCCTCTACAAAACTATATTAAGCACTTCTAATATTTTCTAATGTTATTTGTTCACTTCTTTCAAGCTATGTGGGGAAATGGGAACTTTTAAAACAGGTTTTCAAAAGTCGCTACGTTTTCCGTATTTTTCTTCCGTCGCCGCTTTGTCGCCAGGACAACGAAAGGCCGCTACGCGTAGCGGAATTCCGCTACGGTTGGCAACACTGATACTTCAGTCGGGGGATTTCCGCATTCATATATACTGACCGGTAAGATCTTTCAGCTCTTCCCACTAGAGGCGCTAGTAATGACAACTAGCTGAAAAACTGAGCATCTGGTGGCGAAAATGCAAAATACTTGGAGAAGGAAAGCGGGGTAGGGAAAAGTAACCTTTATCCGACGTTGTTTATTGTAGAATCAAACACTTGATTTAATATCTTTCATTTGAAATTTTGTAGAAATGGTCCCAGCATTGGATCTCCGACTACGTAAACAAAAGAAACTGCTTAGTGCACCAGAACCCAGAGGGTCCTCAAAAAATGGAATAATTAATTATATTTGCCTAAAACATTATTGTAAGGTTTTATGATTTGTTTTGTTTGTTACATATTTTTGTTGATGTAAAACAACAAATCTACATTTTATCAAAACGACTTCAAAGCTCAAACTCAGCACTGGTTAGAAAGCGTTCTGTTGCATCATCTAGTGATGGGCAGTGGGAATATTCCCGCTGGGAAGTAATTTAAAAAACGGGAATATTCCCGGGTTTTTTCCCGGGCCTATAAATTCCTGGGAAAGAATTTATTTCCATTTCTTTACTTTATCTTCCAAATTATAAGAACCATATGACTAATTATCTTATTTTAATATATTATTATTTACTTCTAGGTTTTAAAGAATTTGGAGGTTTAAAAAAATAAAATTATTTGACGGTATCTTATATAACTAATAATATGATTTTTTAAGTTCCATTTCCATTTGCACTAAAAGTAATTGTTTAGTATTGGTCGCCAAAACTAGCAAAAAGTAGGATGATTTACGGAAGAAATGAGTTGATAGTGATGTTCAAGTAGTCAAGAAAGTATCGAACACATTTTTTTTGGGGGGGAGGGGCAATAGGGGATTTGTACAAACCGTAAAGATAAGTGGTAGTGATTTATGTGAGAAAAGAAAGTGAATTGTTGGTAACGAATATAGAAAACAACGTGCCATGTGGGGCTCTAACCCGCCTTCATTCGCTAACGCTCGCTCTGCAATGCTGTCTGAATTTAATGTTGGTAACGTAATTTAACGTATGAAACCATAAAATAACCGCATCGGAATGGAATATCGCAAAAAAGTAGATGCAAAAGCTGGCCCTCAATGCTAAAAAAAACAGCCAAAATTAGCAAAGTACTAATTTACAAATGATGAAAAGGGACCATTTTGTAAAGTAATTTAGAATTATGTAGAAATAGAGATGAAGTACTATTAATAAACCTTGAAGCACCATTAGTAATAGACGTCGGTCTGTCTCCTCTTTCTGACTCGAATTTCTGAAGAGGTACTCGGACTTCTTTTACATGTGAATTAACGTATGGAATCTCGAGAAATAGGTAGAATGAAAGGTCGTGTATGGCAATGCTGCGTGCTAAAATATAAAGATAAGTAAGTATCTTGCAAATTTTGTGAACATAAATTGGTGAGACATGTATCTTCTAGCTTTTACCCAATCTAATTGGTTTATAACATTTATAAAGTTAATGTGTTTATAATATCAGTAATAGAGTCAAGTTGAGCAAATCCACTTACATATAAATATAAACTGTTACTATATAATTTAGTATATATTTTATCACACATATTTAATTGATAGAACATATTGTAAATAAATACACATTTATGCGTACTCTCTAAATATAGTAAAGTGTTAATAAAGTAACATAGTACCGTTCAGAATATACATTTTAAAGAATCCTCTGGGGACAACAGTAATAATATGTTGTGATATAAAATTTAATTCAACTTTGAAATCATAATATAGTAATAGAATGCAATATTCTTTCTGATTGTACATAAATTCCAGGATAAATTCCAATTTTGGGAATCTTTCCGGGAATTTACCCATCACTAGCATCATCTACCCAATATTCAATACATTTCAGGGTTGAGTGAACACACTCAGACAGACGGTAAATAAAAACAATGTCCTATTTTATTGTTCCATTGTTAGTTTCATTAAAAACAATGCATATATATGTGTGTATTTGTGTATATATAAGTTTGTATGTGCATTTGTGTATATATAAGTGTGTGGGGATGTGCAATATGCATAATTTTCATACCAATATAAACCTCCTAAAATAAAATAATTAATTCATTGGTCATACATTGTTTTTAATGAAAGTAACAATAGACCGATAAAATAGGTCATTGTTTTGTTTTACAAATATATAGCGTCTCTCCTAATAGCACACACACACATATATATAGCGTCTTTCCTAACTCTGTGACCTGAAATATTTTCAAAATGACAAAATAATGTGACAAATCTACTTGCACAACAATGTTACTATGGCACAGGCCGATAAAATTGTGTGAACAGAAAGTATCTCAGGGCCATCATAGGGCCCCTCGACCAACTTGAAAATTTGAAATGACAACATTGGTCGAGTGATACCTCGTTCGATAGATCTTGTAAAGTGCAACAACGGTCGGAGAAAACAATTACGACATTGTCACTGTTTTCAAAATGAACGCCATTTTTTTTTCTTTTTGTTAGTGAACTGAAAGGTACAGGTACAATTTAGTGATAACGGACGTGGTTTATCTTTCGAAATTTTATGTATTACGAAATTACTGACATTCTAAAGATGTCAGCGGAGACACTATTCTGACATGCAACTGTATAGTACGTTGATCAAAGAAAGGATTTGCTGCAAGTGGCCACATTGTTTGAAAGGTGTTGTTATGTAAAACTTCGTTAGCAAGATTATGTGTACGGTAAATTTAGGTATTTCTTTTGTTTCAAGGTGAAAGTCTGCAAGTGTAACAAGGAATATTGGCTGAGAAACAGATTACATTTCATCCTCCCGACGTGAGTGGGATTTAAGGTTGGAAATGAACCTTAAAGTGATACTTACACATGTGTTTCATTCAACCTACTACTCCTTTGTGTTTAAAAACTAACTGAAATTATTAAAGCTGTAATGGAGTAAAGGGAGTACGTAATATGGATTGATTGGCATTCCTGTTAACGTTTTATTAAAATTAATTAATTGTAACTTACTCTTCAGCTGATTTTTTAAAAGAAAAACGGTGGGGCAATCGTAAACTGTGAACACTGTCCTTCTAGGGTGCTAATAAGCATTTTTGACATGCATCCCGACACCGATCGCTATAACATAAACATCAGTTTTGAATTGTGTTTTTATGTGGTGGCTTGATGACCATGCACGTCAAGACGTTCTACTCTTGTCCATTCATGCACAGTTTGGTGGTTCGAATCCGCTATTCTTTTCGTTTTATTATTTTTAACTTTTCTCTTTCCCTATTTGTGAGTTTACACATGCATCTCCCTTAGTGATATAACACGTAAAGATTTTTTCCATGCGGCATACAAGGTGTTAGTTTTGCGTTTAGTTTGGATTTAAATTTAATTTGATGTTTACTTGCTGGTCGAGCTGAAAGCTTCTAAGCAAGGGATCTATTGTTTTGTACGTAAGTTCTGAACCACAACTAAGTGATGGTGGATGTAGAGACCAGTATGCTAGGATATCTAGCATATGCCTTTCACCCCCACACTAACTTGTAAGTAGCCTCCAAGATAGATGGAAGAGGTACCTGTTTTAATTGTTCTGATATGGCAATTACTTTTAAGCTTACTATTTTAACCACTCTGATGTATGTTGCTTTACTGGTGCTTATTGGATTCAAATGTGCCTCAGAGAGCTGGATAAATTATAAACTTTGATTCACAGTAGTTAATGTCAGTGTTCTGGTTCCAGGTTCTGTTTCTTTCTACAGTTAGGATAAGACGAAAAACACCAATTCTTATCTCGTGTTCGAGAGAACGCTAGCAATTCCTCGAATCTTGTGAGCAGCATTAGTTTATCCAATTCTTAGGTATTAAACAGTGTTTTAGTACTACAGAATTCATAGTATAAAACACTGTACATTGATAAAATGTTTGTACAAACACAACGAAGAACATTTATCAACATTCAAAAATATACAAGTCCTCATCCAATATGCCCCAATAATCAATATTATTTAAATGCTATTTTACCAGGCTCTTTGTTTGCTTCTCACGACGTGGAAGGATTCGGACGACTTCTAGGTGAGATTAAGCAAAACATTAGATGACAAATTTTGTACATGAATTCACAAAACGAGACGGAATTTCTTTTAGTCGAAACTAGAGAAGCTTTTCCGAGAATCGAAAAAAAAAATATTAGAAATAATTCTTTGAGATGAGATGTACAAAATTTATTGTATGGGCATCTACAATTAGACTTTCATTGAAATGAGTATCCTAAGGGGGAAGTGGATTAAATGTTTTCCAGTATCCTATTCACTCCGTGCGAAGAGCGGGCATTTCAGCTAGTCATCCGATATGTTCTCGTGCAAAATTGAAATCAGAATCACAGATACCGAAATCATGCATTGTACAGTCATGAAGGAAAATGGATGTCCATCTCATATATTTCCAGAACGAATTTCCCACTACGCGGTAGCTCAGTTGTAGAGCGGTCTAGTGTAAGGGGTCCAGCGTTCGATGGAAGGCTAAGCGATTTTGTGGTGGACAACACCGTGTTATTGGTCTTTCTGTTGTTCTTCCGTTTCCTTCCTCATTCTAATTCAACCATTTCTTCCGCAATCATTCACTTCCATCAGTGTACGTCACCTTTATCCTGTATGTGGGCCGCGATGGCTCAGTGGTGGTCTAGTGGTTAGCACGTGCGCCTCTTGAGTACGGGGTCCCGGGTTCGACTCCCGGTGGAAGAACCTTCGTGATTTTAACTGCCCTAGATATTTCTGTGTTCGTGTCTCTGTCGTTCTAGGTCATTGGAAAAAGCAAGTGAAACGAGTAAAACAAGTAAAATTAGTAATAAGTAGTTTAAGTTACTGAGCCACGTTCGGTGAGTCAGTTAACTTTAAAAAAGAAACAAGTGGTAGAGCGTTCACCTCTGGTGCTTGGGGTCCCGGGTTCGATCCCAGCCCCCGCCAAGTTAACATTGTTGTGGACAAACACCGTGTGGGTGGTTTTCGTCGAACTTCTCCCGCTTCCTCCCACTTTCTTCATTCCACCATTTCATTCATTTCTCATCATTACCGTTTCCTTTAGATTTGCCGGCATAATCGTTGGACGTAAAACACAAAGATTTCGTTTTCATTTCCTTTATCCTGTAGGGCAAAATCATAAGACAAGTCATGTAATTTCAGATTTCATTTTAGTTTTCATTGTAATTTCAAATTTATGAATTTCATTTAATTTCAAATATCACCTCTTCCAAATACGGAGAGTATTTTTAACCTTTCTATACGGATTTTGGTCAGCTCAATTTTTATGTGCAGTTGAAACTATATTTTTCT
This sequence comes from Thermobia domestica, assembly GCF_964235325.1. NCBI lineage: Eukaryota > Metazoa > Arthropoda > Insecta > Zygentoma > Lepismatidae > Thermobia > Thermobia domestica. The sequence goes on from NC_137470.1 coordinate 106,058,114, forward strand.
TCTATAGCGAGGTTCAAGTGATTAGGAAATTTTTGATGACTTTGTATACTAGTGGAACATGGTGCAAGGGAGTTGGTGGAACAGTTAGGCCTAACTTACTGAACGATGGCTCCATCCAAGTGAAACGTTGGTGTCTTCTTTATAACGCCAAATAATCAATTGTTTTCTCCTATTTTAACAGCAGGCTTTCTGGATTTCTTAAGTATTATTTGTTGGCAAGTGTTTGATCATAGTACTATCATGGCTTTGATACTGAAAGGTAGTGATGACCAAATGGCGGCCTGCGAGCACCTTTTATCTGACCCGTGAATAAAACTGAGAAATCGTTCGATTTGTTTCTTTCCTTTTGAACTCCATGCCAAAGAGGAAGACTAAGGCTGGCCATCATAGTATACCTGGTTCAAAACTTGTGTTTCAACCGTCAAGATATTTACTTGTGTATTATGAGTACTGCCAAGTTCATTCTGTAACGTAGGACCGTTGTTACTGGGCTCATTGTTAGAAAATACAGTTTGAGAGAGTTACTATCAAATACTTGTAACTCAGTCACTAATTTGCCTAAATACCTGAAACAAAACTCAAAATACGCAGAATGGAACAATGATTTAGCAAGTGCGTGATTTACGAATATTTATATCATTTCAGGGAGCGATAAATAAAATGAATAATTGACCCCATGCAGGGGCACACTCACACCGAGCGTCCACGGGCTCAACTCCCCACAAAAATCTTCCTAACTGTATACATGTTTGGACACGTTCTTAATGAAACTACTTGCTTACTAGGCAAATGATTGATGTTGCATGTAGACTTTATCTTACACTCAATTTATCCTTTTCTCTTCTTATAAAAATAATGTAGTTCTATCATTTGTTCTGAAAATATAGGTAGAAGTATTTTACAATTACTTATAGTCTTTTCGGATTCACAATAATACCTGTGCAACACTACTAGACGTAGTGGCTTGTAGTATTGAACTCCCGGAGGTTTTGACTCCTCCCAATAAAATTTCTGGGTTAGCACCTGCCAACATATACGGTTTAATTCTGTCCTGGCCAGCAGTACATTATTAATTGTCCAGCACTGGTACAAGGTACTCAGTTTACTCTATACCAGAGACGTATGTGTGGATTTTCTCGGAGTTTTCCCTTTTTTCCTCCCACTTTTTCATTCATTTCTCATCATTACCGTCTTCTTTAGCCTAGCTGGCATTAACGTGGAACGTAAAACTGAAATACTTCATTTCATTTTTTAATACCAGAGATAACTTCAGATTTTTCCAGGGGGTATTTTCATTACTAGCGCTAAAAATGTTTTAAAAATAACTGTCCTGCAAGAATCCCACCAAAAATGCTCATTTCGAAGAAAAAGGGAAACATAGTTCATTATAGAATCGCGGGAAAAATATTTGAAAATATTTTTTCAGTAAGTTTTAGGTTTCTGAAAAAAAATGTTCATCAGTGACAATTGAAGGACGCAGCCATAGGTACTGGTGACAACGTGTACTGAGCATGAATGGTGATCATGACATTGGGAAGGTTTCAGAAAACATAACTATACAAAGCTTATTCATGTTTTCCTTTTTGTTCTTTGTTTCCATTCATACAGCTCATAGAAGCTCTGACAAATATGCAGTATAGACTGGGACGCCCGCAGGAATTTGTCCAGGGTTTTGGGGAGGGAAAGCCGCAGACGCGAATACAAACATTACCTTTCTTCTCACGTGCTCAAAACATTTCAGGTAAAACGACGATATATTTATTTACATTGCGTAACTCTATTAACTAAAACAAATATACTATCGTAGGTCCTTTTAAGTACAACTATGTGAGGACGTGTCAGCTCAGTGGATAGAGCACTTACCTCTGGTGCAAGGGGCTCCTGGCTCAATCCCCGGCCAAGTAAGCTTGTGGTGAAAAACATTGTGTCCTTGGGTTTTCTCGCGGTACTCCCGTTTATTTACACATTCTCATTCCACCAATTCTTTCATCATCATTCACTTGTCATAATCATCGTCTCCCTTAGTCTTAACAGCATACTTGTGGGACGTTAAAGTGAAATATTCGAAATATAAATATATGCTATAGTCTGTGAGTAATCGATTTAATATATTTTGACATGAATTTCAAAGAATTAAACGCCCTTCGAAAATCCGGGTCTGGAAGTTTCTAACCCCTACTAAACCTTGTTGACGGTATTGAGTATAATTACGAACTTTACAATAATGTACGTGTTATTACGATATATTAACATAATATTATGCTATTCTTAATTCGAAGTGATTTCGGTTGTTGTTTCAAGGGTCAATATGCAGTCAGGAGGAGTATCGTATCTTCGGTAGGAGGAAGAAATTTCCCATAGACGAATCCATGAATTCATCACTGCTCTATTTTGAACAATTTGTTGCGCGTCAGTACAGTGGGAGTTTAAATTGGTCAATGTTTATATTGTTAATCTTTGTCCCATATAGATATAGGTAGAGCGTCCGAAATCGAATCCCACTACCGGCTTTTATTATAAAAGTATCCACTATAAAAGTATTTTTACAAAATACTGTACAAAATAATTTCTCTAGTATACAAGGTTAGACATAGGTAGTCTTTGACCGTAAGGTCGCAGACAGGATCTCTACAGAGTCCCTTAGCAGGCTAAGCGGCTCTTGTTAGGATTCCAGACAGAGCTCCGTGGCAGGCTTAACCAGGAGATAGGATAGGCGTAGTCCTGTAGCAGACTAGAGGCCTGGGGTTAGGTTACTCCTAATGTTGCGTGGCAAGCAGTAGGAGGGTTACCAGAAAACTGGTACAGAATTGCCGTCGTCAAGCCAATTTATAGGGCTCTTTGGGTGGGGGTGGCGCTGCTTGTCGTCTTCTACTTTTTGGGAAGGGCTAGAAGTTTGTCGTCTGCAGGTGATTGTAGATCCATCTGGTGTGAAATTCTCTTGCCAAACCACGTGGTGGTGTTTGTAAACACTGGCGTGTAGAATTGCTTATACGCTACATCACGTGGGACATTACAATATTGTCTTTGCTTTCGTAGGTGTGATTATTTACTACTGTTCTCATGCGCTGTGGATACAAGCGATCTGCTTTTCTGTTCTTAAGTTGAAGTGTTTCACTACCTTACTACTGACTGATTTGATCCTCAACCAACAGAAGTAATTGTTGCGCTTGTAACGAAGTGCAACTCGTGTTTCTGAAAATTGCATTTGTTTCGTCCAGAAACATTTTCTTACAAAAATTTTAGGAATGATCAAAAAATTGATGAAAAGATTGCTTTCTTGGCCTATAATTAGTTTTTGGATCAGGGGTCATAAAATTTTTGAACGGCCCCTAAATGGAATTTTCTTTCTTTCTTTCTTTTTTCTTTTCTTTCTTTTTTTCTTTTTTTTCTTTTTTTGTTTGTTAATGAGCACATCATACTGAGTTTTCGTTTGGCTATACTATATATAGTTATCCAGATATAAGGCCTACAAAAAAATTTCGTTTGAAATATATCGGATATTTTGATTCAAAAAGTACGGTTGAATTTATCGCTTATTCTCAGGTCAGATCCAAGCACTAGATCCCACCCATTAAGAAGCTCCGAGAAAATCTTGCTCTGTGCATTACTAATAAACATTGGAAACACTTTTAAATATTCTTTAAATCTACTGTGAACTTTAGGCTCTTTCCTCCGTCTGATGAAATCTCAACCATGGTCATGCAACCTAGCTCTGTTCGAGTATTGTGTTGGTTGATGTTGCGTAAGGTTTGGACACCCGCAGACAACACCGGTTTTAAGCCCCAATCACTGTTAATAGTAGTTCCGTTCCTTCGTAACCTCCTTGTTGCATAAGGACGTAAAACATGAAATATGAAAATTTCCTCCCAAGTAAATGATCCCATTCGAAAGCCTAAAACAAAGTACAACCCATGATTTAAATGTGATGAAATTTTCAGAGATGTTATCATTAAACATGTTTAAAGGAGAAGGGTATTCACTTTATAACATTGATTTCAGCCCTGGGGGCACGGTGGCTCATTGGTAGAGTGCTTATCTCTAGTGTGTGGGGTCCCTGTTTCGATCTTCAACCAATTAAGTTTTTGGTGGACCTAATCGTGTCCGTGATTTCTCGGATACTCTCATTTCCTCCCATATTATCATTCCACCAATTATTCCATCATTATTCATTTGCCTTAGAAAAGATAATCATCGTCTCCCTTAACCTAAAAGAACATAATCGTGGGACGTTAAACTGAAATATCTCGTTATCATTTTCAATTTCAGCTCTAAGATATAAAGGTAACTGCTTTAAATTTCGAAGAGAATGAAATACATTTCATAAAATTTATCATGAAATGTTTATTTCAAAGTAACCAATAATCTTGCTCACGAGCCCAGATGAAAAGTGTAATAACATTGTCTTATTTCGTTTTATTATATTTATGGCCTGATTTTTCTTCTTTAAAATTTAATCTATAGCAGTGGTGTTTCAATCCAACAGATAATAGGTCTACATTAGCACTTTTAATGACAATCTCAAATATATAAGCGCCTTGAATCTGGTTGTTGATGTTAATTCTTGCAATAGATTGTTTACGTGGTAATTTTGACCAAAATCGTGATTAGAGTCAGTTCGGTAACGTCTTAACGAATAACAGTAGCTATCTACGTATATCGCATGCATTTAACTTTCACATGATACTTTAATTTATTTATTTCACCAAATTTATCACTGTATGATTTTGAAACTTTATAACGGGTAGAAATACCACATCCGTACACACCTCTTGTCTTCACAAATCGCGAATTTAAAGCATAAGTATATTTAAGCATTTATGTTGTTTTGTAGAATAGTTGGAGTCAATCAAAAATCTGTGAGAGAAATTGAATTGTTACTTTTGAAAAGGTCATGAGCCAGGAAATGACGAGTTGGCTTTAGTCCAACCTTTTATTAATTTATTTTGCAACACCAAGATGTCCATTTCGTACAATGACAACAAAACTCTACTTTCTCAAACAGAGGTCGATCATTTCATACCTACCAGAATACTCAAAAATTAAACAGTTGTTTTCGATGTTCTCATAATTATACTTTTCTGACTCATGACCTTTTCAAAAATACTGATTCAGTTGATGATAACTTTGTCGACAATTTGTAGTTTTTTTTTTTTTTTTTTAGATTTTTTAAAATTGTTCCAATCTATACAGTTTCTGTAAAACTTCTGATTTCGTCTGTCATTCTTTCTTTCTTTCGTCACCTGATAGATTATTTGTGTTTGGAAAATAAAGCGTCATTTATCCTTTCGTTTGCGAGCGAATACATTCTGTTGCGCGATTTTATTTCAATATCCGTAGGAAAAAAAATCAAGTTAACATAGAGTTCTGAAGTTACTTCCTTAATAGCAGTCTTCGTTGTAATGGCAATTACCTTGACCTTGGCCTCCAGGCGGTCAGGTGGTTTTCTATAGATAGACTGAAAAGTGCTGACATCTATATGTTACGCATTTAAAGGAAATGCGTGTTGGGGCTTCATATTGGTATATGGCATTGAAAGGAGCAACATCACCCGTCATAAGGAACATGAAATGTAATTTGATCGGAGTATTAACTTAATACAGCGAAAATTGAATAAAACAAATTGGATTATTGAGAAGAAAGTGGTAAAAACAAATATATTGATATATACATATTTTAAGTGAACAGTAATATGTGTTTTTGTAATAAGTGAAAAAAAAATAATGGAAAAAGTTAAAAGGCATTGAAGTGACATTTTGGTTAATGGGAACCGGAAAAATTGAAAGAATTCTATATGACTAGTGTGTTTTGTAATTACTATGCATGTAGATTGCTTCCAGGTAATATATATGAACTTACAATGGGATATATTTGTTATTATTCATCCAAAATTACCACATATTATTTTTTATGCGTAATCATTATTTCATTTAACCTGGAAGTACTATTAGGTTAATATATTCATTTTTATTAAAGTTTGTTTCATATTATATAACCAATTTCAGTTATTACTTATAAAATCGAGAAGCAATTCCACCGTTGCAGAGGTATTTCTTGAAAGTATCTATCTATCTATCTATCTATCTATCTATCTATATATATATATATATATATATATATATATATATATATATATATATATATATATATATATATATATATATATATCTATATATATATATATATATGGAACAATTCCTTTCTCCTCTCACTCACTTTTCTAGTTTCTCTTCTTCGCTCCTTTCCAATGCTCTTCTCAAACTTCATCAACACTTTTTTAATTTTAGTGAATAACTTAAGGATATTGAACAATATTAAGAATATGGAAAATCAGACAGCTACTATCTACAAAATGTAGCAGTAACCGTTTCCAAACTTTTGTTATACACCAGAAAGGTGTTTATTCACAGTTGCATTGCCAAGGGCCCCAAAAGTTACACCTTGACCAATAGGTGTAATAGGAAGTACTCGTGGTCAGAAAGGACAGCGAAAGTAAAGGGGTCATTAGTGATTTATGGAAATTGAGAGGTTTTAGGAATGAAATTGATATAGGAATAAGAGCAGTTTGCAACTGCATTTAGCACATGTGAGAACCATCCATAGAGGATAGCTCATATGTACCACCTGTTTCGGAATCATTTGCGGACATGTCTCAATATCTTCTCGAGAAAGTCATGTTTTATTTTGCCTTCGACAGTCACTCATTCAAAGAACAATTTCCTGCTGCTCGATTTGTTAGCACTGTCTTCAAGCATAGATTCCAGTTCTGATGCTACAAAGGTAAAGGTGGCGGCGCGAATAGCTTGAGGGAAAGACTGTAGTGACGCTGAACATAAGAGCTGTTGTGAAGTGAAATGAGTGGCACTGAGTATTCTCAGATCATGGTGACTATGAATGCATGAGAATCTTGGTGATTATGAATGCATGAATTATTACATCTTCTGGAACACAGACGAGACATTGAGGATTTTCGTACTGAAAAAAAATAAGAGTGATGAGACTCTGTGGTGCGCATCATTCCCAGTTCGATTGAGCCTTTTGCGTCGTTCGGTCATGATACTAAATTCGAAGAGGCACACGCAGATGATCTTGATTGATGCTTGTTTGTGTCGATTGTTGTAGCACTTGTTGCAGCGATATCCTTCCGATACTTTATGATACGCTCCACTAGTTAATTTAGTAAGATATTTGCAGCGGTCAAGGCATAATTTTGTGCAAAGTGGTTCCAATTTGACCAATTGGAAAGCTTGACCAATTAGGAAGCTTTCAAACGAAGACTTGTTTAGTGGATTATTTAAAGAAACTTGAACCTACACTAACCTATGCACGCAAATGTAAACAAATTGGTTTGTCAAAACACCTATGCACACAAATGTACTAAAACTGCGTTTTCAAAACACCTATGCACACAAAGGTAAACAAATCGATTTTACAAATCAGAGCAACCAACCTTTTTCATTGAAGATCTAGCACTATCTGAATGCAACCTTGTTTTGAACTTCCTTAGTGTACACTGTCAAGAAAGTACCGCAAATAACGTGTGCTACCGACGCTACAAAGTTGGAAATACCCTCACCACTAGTCTAATAGCTATCACGTGTGCCTTTGGAATTAAGTCTCGGGTTTGGTTCCCAGTGGATATTCACCAATGACCTCCTTACTTTTGCTACAATTTTTGACTAATTTCCTGAGGCTGTAAGCCCAAAGTAAAAGTGCCTCTAGAAATGACTTGATGAGAACTTCATATTACACCTATTGGTAAACGTCTACCTTCTAGGACCCTTGGCAATGGAACTGAAAGAAACACATTTGGGTGCACACGTTGTACCGCCATAATTGCTAGACACTCAAACATGTCTACTATACGGAAGGTCTGAGAGCAATTATTATTTATTTATGTGATAACTAGTGCTCTCAAACGGGTCGGATCAGTCGGGTCAGTTCACTTTGGTCAACTGAGTTTAGGTTGAGCTTAAACTCGGCTGGAGTCGAAAACTGCTGTTTTTCACTAGCTGCCTAATTAAAAATAGCAATTTTCAATTGATTTTATAGAAACCATAAATCTATTTTGAACACTTGCAGCTAGTGCTTTTATGGTAAATGCTTATTTTTGTAATTGTGTGTACTTTAATTTTTAAATGTGGAAGATTGATTTTACCAATCGAATGTAATATTAATATCTACGCCAATATGAAGTCTGGATTTAGAACAAAACTAGAAGTTGTTTAAGTAAGGCCAAAAGAGAGATTGGATATGGGCGACCAAGCCCAAGCAGTGCTGCGGTGGCTCAGTGGTAGATAATTCATCTCTGGTGCATGGTGTCCATGGTTCGATCCCAGCTTGTGCTAAGTAGACTTTGTGGTGGAGAAACGCCATGTAGTGGGTTTTCTCGGGGTTCCCCTGTTTCTTCCCACTTTCTTCATTCGACCATTTCATTCATTTCTCATAGTCACCGTATCCCTTAGCCTCGGTGCAGAATCGAGGGACCTTAAACTGAATATTTCATTTTATTTCACCAAGCCCAAGAACATCGATACAAGAACAAGATAAAGATTGGATATGCAAGACGAATTGCATAGTAATCTTGCCCTTGGCCTTGTTTTGGTGATCACCAAGTAGCGATGAGCGTATTTTCTTGCTTTCCGTATAGTATGAAAGACCATAATCAAAATCACACTTGGTCTTCATTTGTACCGATGAGGCGAGTATTCTTCTCTCTTGTATAGCATGAAAGACCACCAAGACTACGAAATGCAGGACCAAGAATGGACTGCAAGACAAATAATAAGACGCAGTATTGATGAAGAAGACCCAGGGAGCGAATTGTTTGTATTTCATTTGTTGGGCTGAAAGTGATGAAATAAAATTAGTACTTTATAATTAAATATCATACTGTATTTTCAAATTTTAAATTACAAAATTCATATTATGTATCTTCTTACGTGCAACTATATATACTGTAAAATACGTAGATACTGTAAATTACCGAGAAAGAAAAACCATAACCAAAGTGGCACGGGTCCCGGAATCATAAGAACCTATTTTGGAATGAAAGTTGAAGGGTTGGAAAAAATCACAGGTGTTCTCCTGTTTCCTCAACCCTTATCATTGTAGTTAAACGATTTCCTTTTGTCTCCGCCAAGAGACTCTTGCTACTGCCTTCCGAGAAGACCCCCTGACGTCCGAGCAGGTGAGAACACTGACCTTGAAGAAAAAATTCGTCACATACAAGTGAAGCAAGAAAAAAATTCTCCCACGTCGGACATTGGCATCAGTTATAAAAAGAAATAACCAAACCTCAAAAGTGTCAAATATTCATTAAGATGTATATACAAAGCCCCCGCTTGATCTAGCTAGTGGTTAACTTGTAAGACTTCGGTACACGTGGTCCGAGTTTAATTCCCAATGGGAGTGCATTTTGGCGTTCACCCAGTGTCGTGACCATAGTGCTCTCAAACGGATCGGGTCGGGTCAGTCGGGTCAGCTCGAGTCGGGTTGTCGCGGCAGCTCGGGTCGGGTTATTCGGGTCAGGTTGTCGGGTCGGGTCAATCGGGTCAGCTCGGGTCGGGTTGTCGGGTCGGGTCAACCGAGTCAGCTCGGGTCAGGTTGTCGGGTCAGGTCACGGTTCGGGTCAGTCGGGTCGGGTCGGGTCAGTGTTCAACCCGACCCGACCCGACCCATTGAGAGCACTAGTGATAACATTTCGCACATTCTATCCGGATTACGTTCTAGGTTTTTGACCTTGAGTGTGCACTAACATTATCAAACCCATAGCGCGTTACGAACTCAATGGTTTCACCAAACGTCAATTCCGCTGCCTTGTAATATAATAATGTATTCTACATTCTAGAATAAGAAACTGCCACTTCTAACAAATGTAACGATTCAAAAAGTTTGAAGCTTGCTAGGTCGTAGTTTATTATTTTGTCAAATTAATGTTTTATTGCTTCGTTTATTCAATTGTGCAAAGGAAAACTGGGTCAATGCACACGATGCTTTCAAAATTATTGCTCTTCGAACACAATCCACTTTGTTTTACTACGGAAACAAATTAAGTAACTTACTAATGCATTTGTGTGTACCGCTATACAGGATGTTTCAAAACAACACCGACAAAGTTTGAGAGGTGATTCCTGGCATCAAGATAAGACAAAAAGTATAGACAAACCTGGGTGCACAAATGGTTCCTTTCGGAGTTATAGGCTGCCGAAAACATGAAAAAAATGAACTTTAAACGTCCATAACTCCAAAACTATGGGAACTACCGCAGTCGGGCCAATACTTATCTTAGGAACTAGTATGTGCCCTATCCAAACATCCATGTTTCAGAATCCTGAGGTACTTTTACAACAACTTTTGTAGAGGCAGTTGGTAAGTACTTCAAATTATATGATCGTAGCCAAACTCCCTCTATAAAAATTGTTACGTGAGTACATCAGGATTCTGAAACATGGATATTTGGATAGGGCACATGCTAGTTCCTGAGAGAAGTATTGGCCCGACTGCGGTGGGTCCCATAGATTTGGAGTTACGAACCTTTAAATTCCAGGTTTTCATTTTTTCGACAGCTTATAACTCCGAAAGGAAGCATTCGTGCACCCAGGTTGTTCTATACTTGTTGTCTTTTCTTGATGTCAGGAATCACCTCCCAAACATAGTCGGTGTTGTTTTCAAACACCCTGTATATATTAATCACATTTTTCATTAATGCAGAATAGGTCTGACCTGGCTAAGAGCCACTTCAAAATATTGATTATTCATAATAGTCTTTAATGGTTGCATTTTAGAGCTTTAATTATGATTATAATATTCCCAATGTTCAGAGAGGGAATTGATTGATAATAATCTTTGTAATGCGATTCACAAGCTATAATGTATTTCTTAAGAAATATTATTTAAGTAATTATGCTTAATGAAAAAAAAATGAAGAAAACTGTACTTCATTTTCCGTTTTAATCAGTAGAATTCCACGTACATAATAAATGAAAATATTCATTACGCTAGTCTTGCCAGAAAGAGACGTGAACATTGTTTACGATGGCAACTTCATTTAAAATCTTAAATATTATGTAAATTGGATTAGTTTGCGGGGGTTCAGTGGCCTGAAATACTGTAACATCACATTTTACTTGTTGGCATGGTGATCAGCATATTTTTTCCATACACTTGTGCTAAAAATTTTAAAATATAGTATCATTTCAACTTACGATACCGGTACATGACTTATGACAATACACAGATTAAACGTACATTTCGAAACTTTGTGCCCAAATGAACATTTTTGCGGGGATATATATATATATATATATATATATATATATATATATATATATATATATATATATATATATATATATATATATATATATATATATATATAGGGTTGGTCAAAATAAGTGTCACAACGCAATATCTCTCGAACTATACATCAAATAACAAAAATGTTAAGAGTCAATATACAAAACAGAGTGACCTAAGAAATGAGTCAAATACGAGGTTTCCCCGCTCCCCATTTTGGGGGAGAGGGGTGTCTGTGAAATTTTCAAATGGGAACATGGGTCGAGTGATACCTCGTTCGAAAGAGCTTGGAAAATTGAACAATTTTTGTAGGAAACAATTTTTGATATGGGGCACCGTTTTCAAGATGGCCCCCAAAAATGGTCCTGTATCGGATAAAATTTCCAGTACTTATAAATCAGAAACGGCTGAGTAGAAAAAGATGAAACAAAAAGTGAAAAAGGAAAACGCCATTGGCAACGCGGAATGTCCACAGGGCCCCACCATGGTATTTCACGATCATAAGTTGTTTGGTATTTCACGATCTACCAAAGAAGGTATCACTCGCCCTATGATGCCATTTGAAAATTTCATGTACACCGCCCTCCCTTCAAAATGGGTGGCAGTGGAACCTCGTGTTTGACTCAATTTTAGCCCCTCTGTAATGTACACCTTGTCTCAAAAAGGTTGAGCGCATTCTTTATTGGTATTTTGAGGCAAAAATTTTCTAAGTCCAGCTTCGGGTATCTTCGGGAAAAAGTAAGCCAGGTTCGAACCTCCAAGCCAGCCTTTGCAATCGGGAAAAAGTTTGCAGATGTGTTTTTCTTCTTTTAAATATAATAAGACTTGTTACCAAGTGTTTAAAAAAGCAACATTGATTGAAATACTTAATGATACAATATTTCGAAACCTTTTTTTTTTTTAATGTTAGCACATGCTTGTTTGTCATTTAGCTCTCCATACGTAATGGAACATTTAAATACGTTAAGGAATCTTTCCATATGTAAAAGAATGCTCAAAGTTAAGAAATAGAACATAATTATCGCCTGAGTACTAAAATAAAAGTCAAAGTAGAACAGAAACAGCGTTTGTAATGGATATGAATGTCATAATTATCTTGAGATCCGTTACACCTCGCTAGAAGGTTGTGTTAGCTCATTGGTAAGCTGTCGGATTTTAAATCATAAGGTTGAGGGTTCGAATCCCGTCTAGGCTAATCCTTTTTTTTAAATTATATTTTCCGCAATGCATGAAAAATTATATAAAATAATTACATTAGAATACATAAGTTGTGTATATATAACATAATCATTGCAGAACATAGTAATTATTATGTTTAAAATATAACATCTGAGATAATTTTCACAGTAGGTCGGTATTATATATGAGGATGTAAATACAAGTTAGGAAAATCATTTAATAGCAATAAATAAGTTATGTAGTGTATTTATTTGCATCTATTTGTCATACAGATGTAACTTCTCAATATTCTCATTACAGCATGTCATTTACATTCGTGAAATACAATATATTCCTACGGATATAGAAAGTGTATAAACAGAGTATCCAAAGTCGTATCCTGCTTCAAGATACATAACTTTTCCCGATCCCCTTAACGTCACGGGAAGAAACACAAATTCTCTTTAGAACGGAATGTCGTTACTTAGAGTCTCATTCGAATACGTTGAATATGCTTTTGTATATTCATCTCTCTCTCTCTCTTTCGCTTTGTTTATGTGTGTGTGTATGTGTGTTGCGGAATATCCCAAGTTGAATACAACATTTGCCAAGTATATGAGGATCATTGTCATCGAATACCAGAAATTGAAAATCGTATTTCTTCAGATTGGGTTTGCGTGTTCATGTTAGCTCACTGGTAGAGTACGGACTTGCCAATAAAGAGGTCTTGAGTTCAAAGCCTACAGATAATTATCATTCTTTTGTTGGTAGGATTGCACAGAAATCGGATACAAGGAGTGGTTTACTTCTAGAAATATTTTCAGAAGCGTTTAGGTAGCCCTGAAAAGGGCTGTTTTCGGGAGTTAAGGCTGGGACATTAATATTGTGTCCAAGACCCTTCTGAATTTATTACACGCTCCATTCTTCTGGGCATGGAATCTATTACATGGGTGACAAATCTATCTCCTTCCCCTACCTCCAGCCATGCTTCGGAAACAAGATGCCACAGGTCATCCTGAGTTCTTGGTGGATCTGCCTCAGGTCAACTTTCCCTTAGAGTACGCTTCACTTCTGCCCACATATTTTCCATGAGATTGAGGTCTGCTCCACGAGCGGCCAGTCGATTAAATCAATCTCAGGATGCCCTGCGAACCATTCCTGAATCACACGGGAAGTATGTATTGGCGACTGGTATTGCTGGAACTGAATTACACCATCAGGCTGAAATACTCGTACAGATAGCACCATGATATTACTGATAATGTCTAAGTACTGAGCATTGTCCAGATGTCCTTCAATTCTATGAAGCTGTCCTGCTCCGCGACTGGAAATCCAACCCCAACATAAAATAGATACATGGCCACTGCGATTGCAAGCAGCCACATATCCATGGTCATATCGGGTGCCTCTCGGACGATACACAAAACGGCGTCCCTCCTTTGATGTTGTGAATATGGATTCATCTGAGAAAACTACGTTTTCCCAATTGAGACCCACATTCGCCTGTGCAAACGCGAGACGGTAAATTTTGTGGTCGCCTGAGAGTTTTTCCTTCACGGCAGCAACACGGCCACGTAACCCAGCATGACGAAGCCTTCGCAGAGCTGTATGCTTACTACCAGGAAAGAGAGAAACTTCCCTTAGCTGTCTAGACGTCCTTAGTGGGTCTAACCGGGCTTCGTTTACTAATCTCGCATCTTGGGCTTCGGTTGACACATGCGGACGACCAGGAGATCGTAAATTATCAGTCTGACCTGTAGCACCATATTTCCGAATCCATCGCCTTCCTGTAGAGGCCGGGACACCTACTCGCCTGCTAGCTGCAGTTGCAGAATAACCTTCCAACTCCCATAAAGTAATTACTGCTGTACGTCTATCCATAGTTACCAATGTTCTGAGCTGTGAGAAGGAAGCAATAGGTAAAAGCTAGTACCTGACGTGTGATTGGTTACTTGCACGACACGCCTATTGTGGGGAACAGCGTTGCCAGATCTAGCATAATGATGCTAGATCTAGCATAATTTGCATGTCTCTAGCATCTAGCATCTTGCTTTTAGCATCCTGCCCAAATCTAGCACAATTTCAGCAAGTTTATCAAAAAGCCGTAAAACCTGAAGATGAGAAAGAAGTTGGTCGTGGGAAGAAAAAGAACGGCAGAAATGTATCCTCTTCCATTGATTCATACAGTCGGTAAACCATACAGGCAGTCTTATTTTTCGAAGTAAGTTCGAAACGTCTTTGGGCTTTTTTTGTGGCTCCACCCAGGGTTTTCTAATCCTTTAACTCCGACGCATGGGCGGAGCTATGGGGGCCATTCTCCCCCCAACTTTTTGACAACTTCACCATCTTTATTTCTGACTTCATGATCATATTTATTCCTGAAATGACAGCTCCGAGACCGACCAAAAATCTTCCCCCCCCCCAGCAGACGATTCCCAACTCCGCTTATGCTGCGAAGTAATTTTCTTTCAAAATATGTAAACAAAAACTTTGCATTCATTTATACGACATATACGCCATTGAATCTGGCAACGACTGCATTAATTTAGTTGAGTTAAAATTTTGGTGCGTGAAGTATTGAGTTCTATCCATGCATTCTTGCTCTCTGTGTATTTTAAGTTACGTTATCGTATCTCAACTTCGTTTTTTTAAACTCCTGAATTAGTAATTATGAGGATCTAGCATAATTTGACCGAATCTAGCATAAGTTCGATCAGGTTTTGGAATAATTCCGAGCTGTGAGTCTGGCAACGCTGGTGGGGAACGACTTGGTCAACGACTCGCGAAAGAAATCTGAAAATGGTGCGCCGTAATAATAATATTAAAAACAGTTTTTATAAAGGAATATTAATACATACGAAAAGCTGTTTAAAGAATGAATTGTTATACTGACTTTACACGTATGAAAACATATACCATATACCAAACAGATTGAGCGATATGATGATAGCTGTTTTGAGACAAACACTTTCGAAGTCCAACTTCGGGTATCTTCGGAAAACAGTAAACTAAAGCTGCTGGTTCGAACCTCCAAAGCCAACCTTAGTAATCGGGAAACGATGTACAGATATGTTTTTCCTTCTGTTAAATATAATAAGACATGTTCAAATGGTATTAAGTGTAGAAAAAAGTAACATTGAAATACTTAATGATACAATATTTCGAGACTATGTATTCACACTCTCGTTTCGTCATTGTGATTTCCATACGGAAAAGAGCATTTACGTATGAGCTCAGTTATATTTCAGAAGCAGCTTCCGAAAAGCGGTCATATTAGCTCAGTGGTACACCACCGAGCGCTTAAATCGTGAGTTCGATACCCGTTCAGGTGAAATTCTTTTATGATATTTTACTTTCCTCAATGCATGAAAATTATGTAAAATAGTTACATTACAATTCATCAGTTGTATATATCAGTTGAATATATATATTCATATCATCAGTTGTATATATCAGTTGAATATATATATTCATATCATTTCACGACATAAGTAATTCTTATCTTTAAAATATAACATCTGAGGTATTGACAGAACGTCGGTGTGTTATGTGTGAATATTGAATACAAATTTAAAAAATCGTGTAATAGCAATAAATAAGTTATGTAATGTATTTATTTGCAGCTACTTTCATCGCAGATAACTTCTCAATATTCGCATTACAGCATTTAGGTAGAGCATTTCGAAAATCGGATCGTGGTCCAAGACAAAAAACTAGCTAGCCCCAAACTGTCACGCAAGAAATTCGCGAATCGCAAAAGTAAAGTGAAGAGATTGAGAGCGGCAATTCCTTAATCGCTCTCTCTCAACTCTCTCTTATCTGCATTTATACACATAAAAGTGTATGTATGTATGTTCCAACATAACTCATGCATGCCTAGAGCAGGGTTTCTCAACCTGGGAGTCGCGGCCCCTAGGGGATCGCGAAGATAGGCGGAAGAGATAAATATAGTTAGAATCTAATACCAGAAATTATTTTTAAATATTATTTTTAATTTTGTTCTGATAAGCATACTTTTATTTTTTATACACACTGTAAAGAACAATAAAAAATAAGTCTACTGAACATTTTCAAAGGGTGTAGAATTCGTGTTACTATTCGGTTCAAAGTCTCTTGTCGTCGCGAATTCTGTCGAGAAATTTGAAGCTTAAAATATACAAAACGATAATCATGCCTGTTGTTCTGTATGGTTGCGAAACATGGTCGCTTACTCTGAGGGAAGAACATAGACTGAAAGTATTTGAGAACAAGATCCTTAGACGAATATTCGGACCCAAGAGGAACGGGAATGGGGAATGGCGGAAACTTCATAACGAGGAACTACATAATTTATACGGTTTACCCAACATTGTTAGGGTCGCCAAGTCTAGAAGGCTTAGGTGGGCAGGTCATGTAGCTAGAATGGAAGAAAGTAGAAACGCTTTCAAAATCTTGACTGGAAGACCAATCGGAAAACGACCATTAGGAAGACCTAGGCGCAGATGGGAGGACAATATTAAGATGGATCTCGCTGAGATAAGAATACAAAGTAGAAGCTGGATCCAATTGGCTAAGGATAGAAGTCAGTGTAGAGCTTTTGTGAACGCGGCATTGAACCTCCGGGTTCCATAGGCCATAGAGTTAGTTAGTTAGTAGAGTTGTTTAAAAATGAATTTAAATCAAAGAGGTATGATATAAAACTAATGAGAACTGTATATAGAAATACTAGAAAAATACACATGCAACAAAACCTGCACATTGAAATACAATTAAAGTTAAAACCTAATGAGATACCTAAGCATGGTGTAATTTCACTAGTGCAGCAATGTCCGGTTCAATCTTCATGACGAACATTATCAAACCATTTTCAACTGATAAGCGATTTCTTATCTTTGTTTTTATGTTTACCATAAAAAAAACACACTTTCGCACAAGTACGATATAGCAAATGGAATTATTACTTTTAAAGCAGCAATCCCCAGACCAGGATATTCTTCTCTCCTCATCAGGCAGAACTTGTCCAAGTCTTCGTTACAAAAAACCAGTTGCAAAGACTTGTAGCATGATCATTCTATTATTTGGTCAAGAAGTTGTGGGCTTAGATCGGATACGTTAATGGCCTCTTCAATGAAGGAGTTTAACATCCATCTTGAACCAGCACCTTCGTCATTGGGAATATAGATATTACAGTTACTGTATCCACTGTCAGTGCGGGGCGCCGAAAAAAGGGGCCACACATTTCGGAGGAAGTGTGTTACTCATGTTAGGAAAGTACATGTGCACATGTGTAAAATAGAAGGAAAAACGTAATAAAATGTGCTCAAAATTAAGGAAAGGTAGGGCTTATTTTGAAAATGTTATTGAGCTTCGTGCCAACCATGGTGGTGCTTCGTAGCTAGTCTGTCGACGTCACTCATATATACGGTGACATCGTACTATACTCTCGCCCCGGGCACTGATTTTCCATGGCACTGTTCACTATAAACAAAAAAATGGATTCTACTATTATAGAAATAGGTATGTTAAAAATCTCACACAAGCTTATTATAAAACAAATTATAAAAGGGTCGCTGGCAAGAGCGTGTGATAAAAGGGGATCGTGATAGGAATTAGATTGAGAACCACTGGTCTAGAGTAATTTTAACCACATTTCTTATAGTTTCAAAAAGATTGCTGTCGGGTTACCTATGGTGAATGGGAGGGGGATACATATAAAAGATTGCTAGAAAATGATCGATATTAGATTCATAGTTTTCGGGGTCGCTTAGATAAATAGTGAGACTTTCAATTTCGCTTAACTCCGATTAAGCTCTCATTAGTAGGGATGGGCACGAACGACTTTTCTTTGAAACTCGACTCGACTCGAAACAGACATCTTTGAGGTCTACTCTTGGACTCGGCGCGAAAAATATCTTCCAACTCGACTCGGATTAGAGTCAAGTCGAACCAAAACGAGCCAAATCCTGTGTGTAGTCCTACCTAGACAATACATAGACAATATTTATTCTATCATCAATTATACTACTGTTACTACAAATAATAATAATAATAATAATAATAATAATAATAATAATAATAATAATAATAATAATAATAATAATAATAATAATAATAATAATAATTATTATTATTATTATTATTATTATTATTATTATTATTATTATTATTATTATTATGACAACACTATTAAAAGCTAGTTGACTGCCGACGTCGGTAGTCATGAACTCTACAAGGCAAAGATATCGTTCATTACTCTAAGCTGTAAGCGTCGGTGGACTACAGATGGTCAACTATTGACCTCTCGCCAGAAATTGGTGGCCCCGCAGCGACGATCCGTGGTGGCCCAAGTTCCATTTTGAAAACTTTACCACCAGCAGCAGAGACGCGATGAAACGCCAACGAACCACAAAATTACTCTCCCAAAATATGTCAAAATGCCTATATGTGTGATTTGTTTATATTTAGGTGAATCAAAAAAACACAAAACAAATACCCGGGGTGGACGCAAACTATCAATATTACGATTACTAGGCACGTGTTCTCCTGACTTCCCCACGGAAACGATCATAAAAGGCTTGGTTGTTGAAGGATAAATCATTGACGTCTTAATTTAGCCAATCAGACAAACCCCTACATTTCGAGTTCTAGAAGGTGATACCGTGAACCGTTTCAGATTTATTGCTTCCTGGTGGAGTACTATCCATGAGCAAAATTTGAGCATAATAGCCGACATGCATCTTCGGTGCCTCTTATCTTTAGTACAATTTTAACCAGAGATGGTGTGGGTCAATGAAAATTTGATCCACGACCCACCATGACCCACTATCACCCACCACCCAAATGCCCCATTGGCCCACTCTGACCCATCAACCATCGTGATCCACTCTGACCCACCACCAACTATGAACCACTCTGAACCATTGTTACCAACTCCGACCCACCAAAACCCATCGACATCAACTCTGACCGATGGCCCACGTCCTCCTCTCCATTGACTAAAGAGGTTACACTTGTAATAAAACAAGACTGTGAAATTATCACTTATCGGAGTTTGAATTTCTACCGTCAATGGCTCAAGCACCTCTCTGTTACAATACTGGTGGGTCTGACCTTTACGATATATAATGGCAAAGTGTTTCTCATCTTCCAAATTAAAATGAATTTAAATTTATCATATATAATTATTTCTTTGTTGCCTTACAGACACATTTCAGTAGAAAATAGGGTGAAATTTGAAAGTTTCAAATCAATGAAAAGTAGACCAACGTAAAAAAAAAAAAAAAAAAAAAAAAAAAAAAAAAAAAAAAAAAAAGAGAGAGAGAGAGAAACTAATTTTCTATATAATTAAGCATGCCGTACTAATTGAAAATGCCCATGTTACAAATTTTATGGCCATTTTTCTCTAACTTTATGGCTTGATTGCCTTATGCTCGGAACGCTCCATACATTAAACACCAGCTTCAGCAATTATAAATAGAAAGCAGTGGGTATAAAATTCAAAAAGAACTTTAGTATGCATTACTCAATTTGTTTCTCAACTAATATCAATCGTTTTCGATTATTTTTACAAATCAACCCACTACCAATTTCCAATATATAGAAAATGCACCCCCGTCCCCCCGCCCATAAAAGATAATTTTAAAAAATGCCAGGACATATTTTCTTTATTTTTAATAAAGAGTTATATGTTGAATTTCAGCTCTCAGTTGAACGGCTTGTAAGATACTAAATTTTTCGCAAAAATTCGGACTTCTACTCCCCCTAAGGATATGTATTATAATGAAAGTGACACGCGTATGGTAACTTCCCAGTTGGGAATGGAGCCTGATTATATACCAAACGTCAATTCATTTGACTTTGCAATTTGACCGTGATGATTACGCAGACATAGTTACTTTCAATTTTTTATGATACATATCCTTATTTCATATGTTACAGATGATTCAAAAATATTTTTTCAAGCAGTTAGCTCCTCTAGAATCTCACAGGCTGCATCCAGAAATCCAACTCCTACTATCCTATGACAATCCAAAAGTGACTGAACTTTTTTTTATTAGGAACAAATGACAAAAGAAAAATGGAGATCTTGAAAGTAAAATGTAGAAAAGCTCGGTGCCCCCAATAACTACATATTTCTCCACCCCTTCATCCCGAACTTAAAAATAAAACTTAATTCGAATATGGTTAATTAGTGAATTTATTACAGTTAAATTCCACTCACTACATGCTACAGCTACAACTATGTAACAAAAAATAACAACTGTGAAACATGTTCTGAATTACTATTAGATTTCTTACGCTATTATTAAACATATTAGAATAGTAAAAGAGGATTGTTCGTGAAATAGTATATTTGCTCTTGATTTATAACTTTTTCATACGGAAAAAATTAAAATATTGTTCAAGTTTTAAACTTTGCACTCTGCAAATATGTTGCCCTCTAGGCAATGGGACTAATGTGAAATATGGACTAATGTGGACTAATGGGAAATGCTGCACTGTTAGCGGCGCTGAAAACTTACGATTCGATTCTAATATCGAATGATTTCGATATCTTTATGTCGCTACGTAACCACCCTGGGTGCTAATGGAAGCTTAATTGGACTTGAATTGAAAGTAGAACTATTCACCTAAGCGACCACGAAACTATAGATTCGATACTAATATCGACCCGTTTCTAGCATTTTTGATATGTATCCCGACAGTACTCTTTTTCCAGACTGTAAGAAATATAGTTAAAATTGCTCTAGATATATCAGAATTATGTTGAAATACACACATAAATCCACTTTTATATTCTGTATAAATAGAGAGTGAGCGAGCGAGCGAGCGAGCGAGAGAGGCCGACTCAAGGCATCACCACCTCCACATTGCAAAAGCATATATCAGGAATTGAATTGAAAATCTATGTAAAGACTTTCTGCTGTGGCATGCTTCATAAGGGCAATTCCAGTCTGCTCACGTGACCTTTGGGGTTCATGAATTTTTTTTGCGAGCGTTCCGACTTTGGATTCTCTGTTTATACCTTCTGTTTATGCATCGAATAACTTTTCAAGAACATAAATGACATTCTGTATTATGAATGTTGAGAATTACCCTCTATATGACAAATAGCTGCAAATAAATACACTACATGATTTATTTATTGCTATTGAACGAGTTTCTTAACTTGTATTTACATCCTCATATATAATACCGACCTACTGTGAAAATTATCTCAGATGTTATATTTAAAACATAATAATTACTATGTTCTGCAATGATTATGTTATATATACACAACTTATGTATTCTAATGTAATTATTTTATATAATTTTTCATGCATTGCGGAAAATATAATTTAAAAAAAAGGATTAGCCTAGACGGGATTCGAACCCTCAACCTTATGATTTGAAATCCGACAGCTTACCAATGAGCTAACACAACCTTCTAGCGAGGTGTAACGGATCTCAAGATAATTATGACATTCATATCCATTACAAACGCTTTTTCTGTTCTACTTTGACTTTTATTTTAGTACTCAGGCGATAATTATGTTCTATTTCTTAACTTTGAGCATTCTTTTACATATGGAAAGATTCCTTAACGTATTTAAATGTTCCATTACGTATGGAGAGCTAAATGACAAACAAGCATGTGCTAACATTAAAAAAAAAAAAGGTTTCGAAATATTGTATCATTAAGTATTTCAATCAATGTTGCTTTTTTAAACACTTGGTAACAAGTCTTATTATATTTAAAAGAAGAAAAACACATCTGCAAACTTTTTCCCGATTGCAAAGGCTGGCTTGGAGGTTCGAACCTGGCTTACTTTTTCCCGAAGATACCCGAAGCTGGACTTAGAAAATTATTGCCTCAAAACACCAGTAAAGAATGCGCTCAACCTTTTTGAGACAAGGTGTACATGTTCGCGCCCGTAGCCATTGAATCGAACGGCATTTGGGGCCTCGAAGGGCTCAATTTCATCAAAGAAGTAGGCCAACGTATTACACACCTTACTGGTGACAAGCGGGCTACTACTTTTCTGATACAACGTATCAGCATAGCAGTTCAGCGAGGAAATGTGGCTCCCATTTTAGGTACATTACCTCCTGGAAAATTATTAGAAGTTTTCCTTTTATAACTGACTGTTCAGAATTTACTGTTTAAATTATCTTTCGAAAGTATTATTTTGTCTTTGCTGGCTGAGAATAAAATAATTTTCCAAAATTAAAAAAAAAAAAAAAAAAAAAAGTTACAATGTATTAGAATGTAACGTGCAGTTTTACTATACGATCCACACAGAAATTCATAAAAAAAAAACACACTTCTTTCTTTAAAAAAGAAATAATTATTCAAATAAAACAACGTAAATATTATGTAGAAAATAATGAAAAATAATCTAAAATAATAGTAAAAGTAGAAATAGGTACAAGGCAAAATGGGGAAGTGAGGTAAGTTGCACTCGTTATAGACAGTAAGGATTAGGGTTGTTTCGCTAATAGGATGATAGTATATCTTCCCAAGAATTGAGTGAGAACGTTTGAAATCGCTAATTTTATAGTCAAGTATTTTTTTCTTCATAATTAAATTGTTTGCGGGCAGTATAGATGGAACATTCCACGTGGGAGAGTGCTCACGAAAGTTTTTTTTTGGTTTGATTTGAGCTTAGCGTCCCTTTCAGTAGAGAGACTATATGTAACATGGACCTACAGTTTAACATAGGATCCGAACCACATGAGCTCCCGCCGAGAATCGAACCTGAGTCTCCCGCGCCAAAGGCGTGTACGCTATCCACATAGTCACGAGGGAGCTCTGACGAAAGGATTTTAAGGTGAGAGGTTCTTTTAATTGCCAATCCACATTGTAAGAGGCGTTTGATATGGTGAGTGTACATGTACTTGAAACAAAAATATTGTACACAAATGGTAGGTTTGATACGTAAGTCTCGAGACTTCCGTTCTCAAGTCTTGATGTCTAATCAAGAAAGATAACGATTTGTTTAGTGGAGAAGGAACTGATGCCAATGTGAGCCGCTTAAGGAATTGTTTTATAAATTTTTTTTTAAAAAAAGTAGTACTTTCTCTCCTTTAGTGGGTTTTCTCGGATGCTCTCGTTTCCTCCCACATTCTCGTTCCACCAGTTCTTCTGTCATCATTCACTTGCTTTAATCATCGTCTCCCTTACCCTAAAGGACATAATCGTGGACTTAAATTGAAAGATTTCATTTCATTTTCGTTTCTTCTTTAGTGTTAGGAATGTATAGAACAAGCATTAATCGTTGAATTTCTATACACTTCAGTGAGAACATTGTCAAAATACAGGTAAGGAAAATGGGATAGAATGAATGGGAATTTCTTACACAGATTGTAAATACACTAACACATTAAAACTTTCTTATTTATAATATGTGAGTTTATACAATTGTATAATTAATTTATTTTTATTCTTCCCCTTTTTGACGCTACTGCTAAAGCGAAAATTATAATTAATAGTTCTAAGGTCTGTAACTCACTACAGAAGAGCAAAGTAAGTTCTTCCTGAATTTATTTGTAATAGCAGTCGAATTTACCGAAGCACTTTTTACAGTCTGTAGGAATACTTCAACACTGATTGATACATACTAGGAAAATGTGTATGAGTTGAAACCAGATGAGAAATTGAAATGATGATGACCGGAGAGTTAGTTATCTTGGCGTCCCATCGGTAGGTTGACGTAGGAGGGCCATGCGATTGCCCATGACAGAGCGCTTGATTAACAGGAAGTTATTTCCTACTGCGTGTGGCTTATGAGGGGGGAAAGAAGCTAGTGGCTTCGCGAATTGTGATGAGCATGTGAGATTATAAACCAGTATTTAGAAACTCTTCGTGAGTACTGGATTATTGGTGTATTATGAAGTAACAGGGAGCCAGGGCAGTACACGTGTTCAAACGTGATACTACCTGTTTCTGTTATACAGTATATACAGCGTAATATCAAAAATGTTTCATAGACATTAGTAGGTAATATATGTTGAATGATGACACTACACATCGTTACAATAAAGCAAGGAACCCAAACTTTTAGTGGTGGATTTTCCGTATTTTGTTCGCTCATATTTCATATATAAGTATTTAATTAATAACTGCAGTGTGACATAATCAGTTTCTCTATGGGATATTCAGATATGACACTTTCGTTGGTAGGAGTATTTTGTTCGGACAATGTCTTCTGAAATAGTTCGCTATAAGTTTGGTAACATTTCATTGAAAACTCTGCTGAAAGAATTCAGTGTAAGAAATGAAAAAGAAAGTTAGTGTAATGGTCGTGTGATTATAGTTGTGGATGTGCCACAATGTTAGGGAAATAGTATTAACTTCTTGCCATACTTAGTGGTGATCACTTTAACAATAATTGTACGTGTTAGTGATATAATGTAAGTTCTTTTTGCTGTGAAATAATTGTGAACGAATTACCTTAAATTTGATTCTCATCTTCCCGTTGAATGATTGTTAATCTTTATTTTTCTATTTGAACAGGATTTTGATACCTTTATTTGACCCTGATACCAACATGCTCTTCCTTGCTGGCAAAGGTGATACAACTATTTCATACATGGAAGTTACTGATAGGGAACCATATCTTACCGAAGGTATTCGGCACACAGGCGAGCAAACAAAAGGAGCTTGTCTTGTTCCAAAACGAGCCTTGACAATAATGCAGGGAGAAGTTAATCGAGTACTTCAGCTCACTTCAAATGCAGTGATTCCAATTATGTATCAAGTGCCAAGGAAGGTAATAACTGGTTTCTTGACAATATTATAAATATTGTTGGAGTAATAAATATAATATGTAATTATTGTGTAAGCACAAAATGGTGCAAGGTTGCACCATACTCAGTTGGTAAGGTTAAGGGTCAAATAGTCTGTGAAAACAATCTTTAATATAGTTACAGAACGTTTGATATATATATATGTATGTACGTATGTAGATTTAGAGAATCAAAAATGGAAGTTCAGAGGTATTTCATAAGAAGATATTAGGTTATAGGTGCATAGATCATCATTGATGAACGATACATAAGGTGAAATGAGCAGAAGATGGTGTTACAAATAAATATGGAGTCACATTCAGTGCCAATGGTGAACGTAGTTGTGTTGAGGTTACTCTACATAAGAATTCAGAGGATTACTGACCAATAGACCGATTACTACAACCCAAGACTAAGTATATCACTCGGCACAGAACAGCCATAGATTACAACTACCGATTCTACAAGCATTATCCAGTCCTCAAGTTAACAAGTAACAAATATGAAATAGATTATAAAAAGGGTAACTTTCCAATGAAATTTGTTGAATTGCCTTCCTTTATTTTGCTAGGACTTATGTGGTATACCTAGGTATAGGTATATATTTGAACTGTTAGTTTCCAAACAATAAAATTTTCACCCATTACATTTTATACATATTTATATATTACATTTCTTTTAATATATTTTTGTTCTAATGCGAGTAGTTTATTTTATTTTGTATTTAAGACACTTTTTTAAATGGAAAAACAATATAGAAATTTAAACAATATTATTAGGGGTGCAAAGAATAGGGAGTTAATGGTTTCAAGCCTTCAATATCTCTAAGCATAAAATTAAGGGCGTTAAAATTATGTACAAAAGATCTTCAACGATTGGTCGTTTTATCATACATAAGAACAAAAAAATTAAATATGAATAAGGAAAATTTATTAAGTAGTAGGATTCCATTATTAACAGTTTTATTCAGAAATATAAAGTCATCGATAATTTGCGTGGTATTAGATCTTGGGATATACATGTATCCTACTGTTAAAATGTTCCAATTTATTTTGCTTATTTATTTTGTCGTTTCGTTACAGTCTTACCGTGATTTTCATGCCGAATTGTTCCCCGACACAACAGGATGCTCAACTCAGCTTTTAGCTGAGCAGTGGATGAAAGGAACTGATCAAGCTGTGCCAAAAATTAGTTTAGATCCAGCTCAACGAAAAAGTGACACCAGCCAGGTAACACAAAACACAAATAATATTTACTACTTTTTGTTTGTCTTCTTTATTTATACATAGCTATAAGATTATGCGTAAATCTATAGAAGTTGCGATATCTATTAACTTTATTAATCAGCTAAATGGTGAGAGAACGAAACAATTAGTTAGCAGGAAAGATCTTGTTTTATTTTTACGCCATTGATTAGTACCTTTTTTTTTTTTTTTTTTTTTTTTTTTGTAAATCTGAGTCTTAAAAGGATGTAATCGCAAGGCATGTGTAGATAGATGTAGTAATCTCGTATATTTCTTAAATACACTTCATCATAGTTGAATTATGTGAACATGATGTAATACTAAAGAGAGGCAAAATATGAAGAAATAATAAGAAATTACGAAACTCAGAAGTCCAAAATATACGAAAAGAAAAATGAATTATGTGGTTTCTAGATATACGTAAGATTAACAGTTGGTGTTGTTACTATATATTGACCTTAATGATACAGTAACATACAATTAGAGTAAAACAAATATATGCAAGTTTGAGAATGTTCAACATGTATATCCTTATGATAGAAGCAGTATGTGTGTGTGTGGTTTGTCCCACTCCTAAACCGGCGGCCTGCACTAGCAGTTGGGTCAGATAAAGCGCGTTGTGCCTTAATCGTAATCC